>NC_134689.1:2887476-3029154 GCF_050947455.1 Rhinoderma darwinii | reverse complement strand
GTATATAGGGGCAGTATTATAGTAGTTATATCCTCTATATAGGAGCAGTATTATAGTAGTTATAATCTTGTATATATTATCAGTATTATAGTAGTTATATTCTTGTATGTAGGAGCAGTATTATAGTAGTTATATTCTTGTATATAGGAGCAGTATTATAGTAGTTATATTCTTGTATATAGGAGCAGTATTATAGTAGTTATATTCTTGTATATAGGAGCAGTATTATAGTAGTTATATTCTTGTATATAGGAGGCAGTATTATAGCAGTTATATTCTTGTATATAGGAGGCAGTATTATCGTAGTTATAATCTTGTATATATGAGCAGTATTATAGTAGTTATATTCTTGTATGTAGGAGCAGTATTATAGTAGTTATATTCTTGTATATAGTGGCAGTATTATAGTAGTTATATTCTTGTATATAGGAGCAGTATTATAGTAGTTATATTCTTGTATATAGGAGCAGTATTATAGTAGTTATATTCTTGTATATAGTAGCAGTATTATAGTAGTTATATTCTTGTATGTAGGAGGCAGTATTATAGTAGTTATATTCTTGTATATAGGGGCAGTATTATAGTAGTTATATTCTTGTATATAGGGAGCAGTATTATAGTAGTTATATTCTTGTATATAGAGGCAGTATTATAGTAGTTATATTCTTGTATGTAGGAGGCAGTATTATAGTAGTTATATTCTTGTATATAGTAGCAGTATTATAGTAGTTATATTCTTGTATATAGGGTGCAGTATTATAGTAGTTATATTCTTGTATGTAGGAGGCAGTATTATAGCAGTTATATTCTTGTATATAGGAGGCAGTATTATAGTAGTTATATTCTTGTATATAGGAGGCAGTATTATAGTAGTTATATTCTTGTATATAGGAGCAGTATTATAGTAGTTATATTCTTGTATATAGGGAGCAGTATTATAGTAGTTATATTCTTGTATATAGGGGCAGTATTATAGTAGTTATATTCTAGTATATAGGGGCAGTATTTTAGTAGTTATATTCTTGTATATAGGGAGCAGTATTATAGTAGTTATATTCTTGTATATAGGAGGCAGTTATATTGTAGTTATATTCTTGTGTATAACGGGCAGCATTATAGTAGTTATATTCTTGTATATAGGAGGCAGTATTATAGCAGTTATATTCTTGTATATAGGAGGCAGTATTATAGTAGTTATATTCTTGTATATAGGGGCAGTATTATAGTAGTTATATTCTTGTATATAGGAGGCGGTATTATAGCAGTTATATTCTTGTATATAGGAGGCAGTATTATAGTAGTTATATTCTTGTATATAGGGGCAGTATTATAGCAGTTATATTCTTGTATATAGGAGGTAGTATTATAGCAGTTATATTCTTGTATATAGGGGGCAGTATTATAGTAGTTCTATTCTTGTATATAGGGGCAGTATTATAGTAGTTATATTCTTGTATATAGGGAGCAGTTTTATAGTAGTTATATTCTTGTATATAGGAGCAGTATTATAGTAGTTATATTCTTGTATATAGGGGCAGTATTATAGTAGTTATATTCTTGTATATAGGGAGCAGTAATATAGTAGTTATATTCTTGTATATAGGAGCAGTATTAGGGTATGTTCACACGAGGGCGTCCGTTACGGCTGAAATTACGGGGATGTTTCAGCCTGAAAACATCCCCGTAATTTCAGCCGTAACGGCATGTGCAGGCGCTTGAACACCGCATCAATTACGGCCGTAATTAGCGCTGCTATTCATTGGAGTCAATGAATAACGGCTCCAATTACGGCCAAAGAAGTGACAGGTCACTTCTTTGACGCGGGCGTCTATTTACGCGCCGTCATTTGACAGCGGCGCGTAAATTACGCCTCGTGTGAACAGACAAACGTCTGCCCATTGCTTTCAATGGGCAGATGTTTGTCAGCGCTATTGAGGCGCTATTTTCAGACGTAATTCGGGGCAAAAACGCCCGAATTACGTCCGTAAATAGGCCGTGTGAACATACCCTTATAGTAGTTATATTCTTGTATATAGGGGGCAATATTATAGTAGATATATTCTTGTATATAGGGGCAGTATTATAGTAGTTATATTCTTGTATATAGGGGCAGTATTATAGTAGTTATATTCTTGTATATAGGAGCAGTATTATAGTAGATATATTCTTGTATATAGGGGCAGTATTATAGTAGTTATATTCTTGTATATAGGGGGCAGTATTATAGTAGTTATATTCCTGTATATAGGAGCAGTATTATAGTAGTTATATTCTTGTATATAGGGGCAGTATTATAGTAGTTATATTCCTGTATATAGGAGCAGTATTATAGTAGTTATATTCTTGTATATAGGAGCAGTATTATAGTAGTTATATTCTTGTATATAGGGGCAGTATTATAGTAGTTATATTCTTGTATATAGAGGGCAGTATTATAGTAGTTATTTTCTTGTATATAGGGTGCAGTATTATAGTAGTTATATTCTTGTATATAGGGGGCAGTATTATAGTAGTTATATTATTGTATATAGGGGCAGTATTATAGTAGTTATATTCATGTATATAGGAGCAGTATTATAGTAGTTATATTCTTGTATATAGGGGGCAGTATTATAGTAGTTATATTATTGTATATAGGGGCAGTATTATAGAAGTTATATTCTTGTATATAGGAGCAGTATTATAGTAGTTATATTCTTGTATATAGGAGCAGTATTATAGTAGTTATATTCTGTATATAGGGGGGAGTATTATAGTAGTTCTAGTCTTGTATATAGGGGCAGTATTATAGTAGTTATATTCTTGTATATAGGGGGCAGTATTATAGTAGTTATATTCTTGTATATAGGAGCAGTATTATAGTAGTAATATTCTTGTATATAGGGGGCAGTATTATAGTAGATATATTCTTGTATATAGGGGCAGTATTATAGTAGTTATATTCTTGTATATAGGGGCAGTATTATAGTAGTTTTATTATTGTATATAGGGGCAGTATTATAGTAGCTATATTCTTGTATATAGGGGCAGTATTATAGTAGTTATATTATTGTATATAGGGGCAGTATTATAGTAGTTATATTCTTGTATATAGGGGGCAGTATTATAGTAGTTATATTCTTGTATATAGGAGCAGTATTATAGTAGTTATATTCTTGTATATAGGGGCAGTATTATAGTAGTTATATTATTGTATATAGGGGCAGTATTATAGTAGTTATATTCTTGTATATAGGGGGCAGTATTATAGTAGTTATATTCTTGTATATAGGAGCAGTATTATAGTAGTTATATTCTTGTATATAGGGGCAGTATTATAGTAGTTATATTCTTGTATATAGGAGGCAGTATTATAGTAGTTATATTCTTGTATATAGGAGCAGTATTATAGTAGTTATATTCTTGTATATAGGGGGCAGTATTATAGTAGTTATATCCTTGTATATAGGAGCAGTATTATAGTAGTTATATTCTTGTATATAGGAGCAGTATTATAGTAGTTATATTCTTGTATATAGAGGCAGTATTATAGTAGTTATATTCTTGTATATAGGAGCAGTATTATAGCAGCTATATTCTTGTATATAGGGGCAGTATTATAGTAGTTATATTCTTGTATATAGGGGCAGTATTATAGTAGTTATATTCTTGTATATAGGAGCAGTATTATAGTAGTTATATTCTTGTATATAGGGGCAGTATTATAGTAGTTATATTCTTGTATATAGGGGCAGTATTATAGTAGTTATATTCTTGTATATAGGAGCAGTATTATAGTAGTTATATTCTTGTATATAGGGGCAGTATTATAGTAGTTATGTTCTTGTATATAGGGGCAGTATTATAGTAGTTATATTCTTGTATATAGGGGCAGTATTATAGTAGTTATATGCTTGTATATAGGGGCAGTATTAGAGTAGTTATATTCTTGTATATAGGGGCAGTATTATAGTAGTTTTATTCTTGTATATAGGGGCAGTATTATAGTAGTTATATTCTTGTATATAGGGGCAGTATTATAGTAGTTATATTCTTGTATATAGGGGCAGTATTATAGCAGTTATATTCTTGTATATAGAGGCAGTATTATAGTAGTTATATTCTTGTATATAGAGGCAGTATTATAGTAGTTATATTCTTGTATATAGGAGCAGTATTATAGTAGTTATATTCTTGTATATAGGGGCAGTATTATAGCAGTTATATTCTTGTATATAGAGGCAGTATTATAGTAGTTATATTCTTGTATATAGGGGCAGTATTATAGCAGTTATATTCTTGTATATAGAGGCAGTATTATAGTAGTTATATTCTTGTATATAGAGGCAGTATTATAGTAGTTATATTCTTGTATATAGGGGGCAGTATTATAGTAGTTATATTCTTGTATATAGGGGCAGTATTATAGTAGTTATATTCTTGTATATAGGGACAGTATTATAGTAGTTATATTCTTGTATATAGGGGACAGTATTATAGTAGTTATATTCTTGTATATAGCGGCAGTATTATAGCAGTTATATTCTTGTATATAGGAGCAGTATTATAGTAGTTATATTCTTGTATATAGGGAGCAGTATTATAGTAGTTATAGTCTTGTATATAGAGGGCAGTATTATAGTGGTTATATTCTTGTATATAGGGGGCAGTATTATAGTAGTTATATTCTTGTATATAGGAGCAGTATTATAGTAGTTATATTCTTGTATATAGGAGCTGTATTATAGTAGTTATATTCTTGTATATAGGAGCAGTATTATAGTAGTTATATTCTTGTATATAGGAGCAGTATTATAGTAGTTATATTCTTGTATATAGGAGCAGTATTATAGTAGTTATATTCTTGTATATATGGGGCAGTATTATAGTAGTTATATTCTGGTATATAGAGGCAGTATTATAGTAGTTATATTCTTGTATATAGGGGGCAGTATTATAGTAATTATATTCTTGTATATAGGGAGCAGTATTATAGTAGTTATATTCTTGTATATAGGGGCAGTATTAGAGTAGTTATATTCTTGTATATAGGGGCAGTATTATAGTAGTTTTATTCTTGTATATAGGGGCAGTATTATAGTAGTTATATTCTTGTATATAGGGGCAGTATTATAGTAGTTATATTCTTGTATATAGGGGCAGTATTATAGCAGTTATATTCTTGTATATAGAGGCAGTATTATAGTAGTTATATTCTTGTATATAGAGGCAGTATTATAGTAGTTATATTCTTGTATATAGGGACAGTATTATAGTAGTTATATTCTTGTATATAGCGGCAGTATTATAGCAGTTATATTCTTGTATATAGGAGCAGTATTATAGTAGTTATATTCTTGTATATAGGGAGCAGTATTATAGTAGTTATAGTCTTGTATATAGAGGGCAGTATTATAGTGGTTATATTCTTGTATATAGGGGGCAGTATTATAGTAGTTATATTCTTGTATATAGGAGCAGTATTATAGTAGTTATATTCTTGTATATAGGAGCTGTATTATAGTAGTTATATTCTTGTATATAGGAGCAGTATTATAGTAGTTATATTCTTGTATATAGGAGCAGTATTATAGTAGTTATATTCTTGTATATAGGAGCAGTATTATAGTAGTTATATTCTTGTATATATGGGGCAGTATTATAGTAGTTATATTCTGGTATATAGAGGCAGTATTATAGTAGTTATATTCTTGTATATAGGGGGCAGTATTATAGTAATTATATTCTTGTATATAGGGAGCAGTATTATAGTAGTTGTATTCTTGTATATAGGGACAGTATTGTAGCAGTTATATTCTTGAATATAGGAGCAGTATTGTAGTAGTTATATTCTTGTATATAGGGCAGTATTATAGTAGTTATATTCTTGTATATAGGAGCAGTATTATAGTAGTTCTATTCTTGTATATAGGAGCAGTATTAGGCTGGGTTCACACGTGGCGGAATTTCACTTAAATTCCGCTGCGGACACTCCGCAGCGTTAATCCGCAGCGGAGCCGTTTGTCCATTGACTTACACTTTAATTTAGAAGTGTTCGTTTAGACGAGGCGTAAAATTCCGCTGCGGAGCATAGGCTGCGGAGCGGAATTTGGTGTCCGCAGCATGCTCTGTCTGTTGCGGAGCAGTGGCGGACTCATGGCGGAATTTCTCCATTGACTTCAATGGAGATTCTAATTTCCGCAATGAAGTCCGCAGCTGTCATGCACATGTTATGTGTGCTGCGGATGCGTCTTGCTTTTTTAACTTGACATTTCTTCATTCTGGCTGGACCTATGTATTTCTAGGTCTACAGCCAGACTGAGGAAGTCAATGGGGCTCCCGTAATGACGGGAGCGTTGCTAGGAGACGTCTGTAAATAGTCACTGTCCAGGGTGCTGAAAGAGTTAAGCGATCGGCAGTAACTGTTTCTGCACCCGGGACAGTGACTACCGATCCCAATATACATGTATCTGTAAAAAAAAATGAAGTTCATACTTACCGAGAACTCCCTGCTTCTGTCTCCAGTCCGGCCTCCCAGGATGACGTTTCAGTCTAAGTGACGGCTGCAGCCAATCACATGCTAATAACAGGCTGCAGCGGTCACATGGACTGCCGCGTCATCCAGGGAGATCGGGCTGGATGCCGAAGGAGGGACGCGTCACCAAGACAACAGCCGGTAAGTATGAATTTCTTTGACTTTCACAAGGGAAAGTGCTGTCCCTTCTCTCTATCCTGCACTGATAGGGAGAAGGGAAGCACTTTTCCCGCAGTCCGCAGCAGCTAGTCCGCATCAATTTACTGCACATTTTGTGCAGATCCGCAGCAGAATCTGCAACGCAGATTCTGTGCGGCATTGATGCGGACAGTTGCGGAGGAAATCCGCCACGTGTGGTCATGCCCCTATAGTAGTTATATTCTTGTATATAGGAGCAGTATTATAGTAGTTATATTCTTGTATATAGGGGCAGTATTATAGTAGTTATATTCTTGTATATAGGGGGCAGTATTATAGTAGTTATATTCTTGTATATAGGAGCAGTATTATAGTAGATATATTCTTGTATATAGGGGCAGTATTATAGTAGTTATATTCTTGTATATAGGGGCAGTATTATAGTAGTTATATTCTTGTATATAGGGGGCAGTATTATAGTAGTTATATTCTTGTATATAGGGGCAGTATTATAGTAGTTATATTCTTGTATATAGGAGGTAGTATTATAGTAGTTATATTCTTGTATATAGGGAGCAGTATTATAGTAGTTATATTCTTGTATATAGGAGCAGTATTATAGTAGTTATATTCTTGTATATAGGAGCAGTATTATAGCAGTTATATTCTTGTATATAGGAGGCAGTATTATAGTAGTTATATTCTTGTATATAGGGAGCAGTATTATAGTAGTTATATTCTTGTATATAGGAGCAGTATTATAATAGTTATATTCTTGTATATAGGGGATAGTATTATAGTAGTTATATTCTTGTATATAGGAGCAGTATTATAGTAGTTATATTCTTGTATATAGGGGCAGTATTATAGTAGTTATATTCTTGTATATAGGAGCAGTATTATAGTAGTTATATTCTTGTATATAGGAGCAGTATTATAGTAGTTATATTCTTGTATATAGGAGCAGTATTATAGTAGTTATATTCTTGTATATAGGAGCAGTATTATAGTAGTTATATTCTTGTATATAGGAGCAGTATTATAGTAGTTATATTCTTGTATATAGGAGCAGTATTATAGTAATTATATTCTTGTATATAGGGTGCAGTATTATAGTAGTTATATTCTTGTATGTAGGAGGCAGTATTATAGCAGTTATATTCTTGTATATAGGAGGCAGTATTATAGTAGTTATATTCTTGTATATAGGAGGCAGTATTATAGTAGTTATATTCTTGTATATAGGAGCAGTATTATAGTAGTTATATTCTTGTATATAGGGAGCAGTATTATAGTAGTTATCTTCTTGTATATAGGGGCAGTATTATAGTAGTTATATTCTAGTATATAGGGGCAGTATTTTAGTAGTTATATTCTTGTATATAGGGAGCAGTATTATAGTAGTTATATTCTTGTATATAGGAGGCAGTTATATTGTAGTTATATTCTTGTGTATAACGGGCAGCATTATAGTAGTTATATTCTTGTATATAGGAGCAGTATTATAGTAGTTATATTCTTGTATATAGGGGGCAGTATTATAGTAGTTATATTCTTGTATATAGGAGGCAGTATTATAGTAGTTATATTCTTGTATATAGGGGCAGTATTATAGTAGTTATATTCTTGTATATAGGGGGCAGTATTATAGTAGTTATATTCTTGTATATAGGAGGCAGTATTATAGTAGTTATATTCTTGTATATAGGAGCAGTATTATAGTAGTTATATTCTTGTATATAGGGGGCAGTATTATAGTAGTTATATTCTTGTATATAGGGGCAGTATTATAGTAGTTATATTATTGTATATAGGGGCAGTATTATAGTAGTTATATTCTTGTATATAGGAGGCAGTATTATAGTAGTTATATTCTTGTATATAGGAGCAGTATTATAGTAGTTATATTCTTGTATATAGGAGCAGTATTATAGTAGTTATAGTCTTGTATATAGGGGGCAGTATTATAGTAGTTATATTCCTGTATATAGGGGGCAGTATTATAGTAGTTATATTCTTGTATATAGGAGCAGTATTATAGTAGTTATATTCTTGTATATAGGGGGCAGTAATATAGTAGTTATATTCTTGTATATAGGAGCAGTATTATAGTAGTTATATTCTTGTATATAGAGGCAGTATTATAGTAGTTATATTCTTGTATATAGGGGCAGTATTATAGTAGTTATATTCTTGTATATAGGGGGCAGTATTATAGTAGTTATATTCTTGTATATAGGGGGCAGTATATAGTAGTTATATTCTTGTATATAGGGGCAGTATTATAGTAGTTATATTCTTGTATATAGGGGCAGTATTATAGTAGTTATATTCTTGTATATAGGGGGCAGTATTATAGTAGTTATATTCTTGTATATAGGAGCAGTATAGTAGTTATATTCTTATATATAGGGGCAGTATTATAGTAGTTATATTCTTGTATATAGGGGCAGTATTATAGTAGTTATATTCTTGTATATAGGAGCAGTATTATAGTAGTTATATTCTTGTATATAGGGGGCAGTATTATAGTAGTTATATTCTTGTATATAGGAGCAGTATAGTAGTTATATTCTTGTATATAGGGGCAGTATTATAGTAGTTATATTCTTGTATATAGGAGCAGTATTATAGTAGTTATATTCTTGTATATAGGGGCAGTATTATAGTAGTTATATTCTTGTATATAGGGGGCAGTAGGTCAGTCATCATATATTATTTATTGCAGCTTATTTATTACTCAGCAGGGTAAAGAGAGTAGGGTACCCGTGTTGTACCCTTAGGCATTATGGGAGGGCAGTTCATAATAAAAAGTGTTTTTATTTAAATATTTTTTTTAATCGGTTCTCTGTAAAGTGAGCTCAGTTTTCCTTTAATCCTCTGTGCCTCCTGTGGTTCTGCGATTAGATGTAAGTTGTTAATGTGGAGCTGTCGTCACTTGTTTTGATACGGTCGCTCACACGATAGATCTTTACGAGGCGCTGTATAATATCCGTGGTTATAATAATTAGTTATTAGTCTTTCCCTTCCCCCGGTAGCGATTGGTGTTTATATCGTGCACTAATTGCGCCATTGATCAGGAACCTGCGAATAGTTAAAAAAAATCAGAGTACGTTGCGAAGTTTGTAAATCTGGTGATACTTTGTATTAAAGCAAATGTGTCGCATACAGAATCTAAGAACAAACCCGCAATATAACCGCATTGCACAAAATTAATGTAATCTTATACTCCATCCACATCCAGAGCTGCATGCACAAATCCATTGTCACATGGGGCCATTTTCTCCAGTCCCATCCAGAGCTGCAGTCACAATTTGGCTGTTGCATTATGACTTATACTCCAGTCACATTCAGAGCTGCAATTATACAAATTCACACACTGAAATTTCTCTCCGCTAATATCGGACATGGATGTGCTGCAGATTTCAGCAGTGGATCACAGTCCCAGCTACGTGGTGACATTTGTACAAGTCTCATCCACAAATATTTTCTGTACGGAAATCCGATAGTGCGCATTATTTTCAGTATACAAGGGGTGAAACCCGCTGTGAATCTGCAACAAAATCCACTTTGTGTGTGGATATCAATACAGGTTGTGGCGGGGGGGGGGGGGGGGGTGAAATTAGAGCTCACGTTCTAGTGAATTTACCAGGAAAATATAAAGGCAGATGAGAGGATCACACAGGTGCCGCCCTCGGATCACACAGGTGCCGCCCTCGGATCACACAGGTGCCGCCCTCGGATCACACAGGTGCCGCCCTCGGATCACACAGGTGCCGCCCTCGGATCACACAGGTGCCGCCCTCGGATCACACAGGGGCCGCCCTCGGATCACACAGGGGCCGCCCTCGGATCACACAGGGGCCGCCCTCGGATCACACAGGGGCCGCCCTCGGATCACACAGGGGCCGCCCTCGGATCACACAGGGGCCGCCCTCGGATCACACAGGGGCCGCCCTCGGATCTCACAGGGGCCGCCCTCGGATCACACAGGGGCCGCCCTCGGATCACACAGGGGCCGCCCTCGGATCACACAGGTGCCGCCCTCGGATCACACAGGTGCCGCCCTCGGATCACACAGGTGCCGCCCTCGGATCACACAGGTGCCGCCCTCGGATCACACAGGGGCCGCCCTCGGATCACACAGGGGCCGCCCTCGGATCACACAGGGGCCGCCCTCGGATCACACAGGGGCCGCCCTCGGATCACACAGGGGCCGCCCTCGGATCACACAGGGGCCGCCCTCGGATCACACAGGTGCCGCCCTCGGATCACACAGGGGCCGTTGCCGGATCACACATAAATATAATGTACAGAGTGCGTCGTGTGCGTCTGATCGTTTATCCTCTTTTGTTTCCTCCGTTTCAAGGCAAGAAAAACGCAGTCACATGACAAAAGATGGAGCCTCAGCTGACAAAATATGTGAGCACCGTGAAGATGGAGGAAATGGCGCCACGTGTTACAGAACCCGCAAAAAGTATGTTTGATGAGAATTTATAGTTCGTTGGGGGAAGCATTTTATGATCCGGACCAAAGTTCATGAAAATTAAGATGGTGACCGGGCAAAATGCGCCAAAAGTCTTCTGAAACTCCCAGCATGCTATAGATTTACTTGAACCCAACAATAGATCAGGACAATCAATATATCGCGTCCTACACCACATGACTGATACCGTGGGGGGGGATGTGTGGCCCGGGCTCCTGCAGCCTCGTCCTGATCACTGATCTATATCAATACTTATCAATATCATGTTACGTCCACTTGTGTTTTCATATCCGGCCCATAGAGGGAGCTAGAGCTCTGGCTGCCGGTGTATAATATACAGGGGAGTATATAGGCAGCGGGTGATTGAAGGATGTTCTGTCCCTGCGTGTGTATTTATATATATATATTTCAAAACGAATAGGCAGCACAACACCGGCTCCAATTCAGTGAGAAAAGGTTTATTCACCCATACGTCAGTGCGACGTTTCAGCCCACATGGGCGTTTCTCAAGCGTATATATATATATATCCCTGCATACCCTACTATACGAGGAGAATCTACACATTCAAGTACCAAACATGATGATAATGGATGGAGATGATGATGATGATGATGATGGATGGAGATGATGATGATGATGATGGATGGAGATGATGATGATGATGATGATGATGATGATGGTCGGAGATGTCCAACAGTAATAACTGCGTCTCTTCTCTAGGTCCAAAGACATATTCAGTGGAGGATGCGGTGGAGACCATTGGATTTGGCTGGTTCCATATTATGCTTTTTTTAATTATGGGGAGCACTGGGGTAAGTAAGGAAAACTCAAGGTGGGAGATTAGTAGCAGCAGAGGCTAGCAGGCCAGGCGGGGGAGGAGCAGAGGCTAGCAGGCCAGGCGGGGGAGGAGCGGAGGCTAGCAGGCCAGGCAGGGGAGGAGCAGAGGATAGCAGGCCAGGCAGGGGAGGAGCAGAGGATAGCAGGCCAGGCGGGGGAGGAGCAGAGGCTAGCAGGCCAGGCAGGGGAGGAGCAGAGGATAGCAGGCCAGGCAGGGGAGGAGCAGAGGATAGCAGGCCAGGCGGGGGAGGAGCAGAGGCTAGCAGGCCAGGCAGGGGAGGAGCAGAGGCTAGCAGGCCAGGCAGGGGAGGAGCAGAGGATAGCAGGCCAGGCAGGGGAGGAGCAGAGGATAGCAGGCCAGGCGGGGGAGGAGCGGAGGCTAGCAGGCCAGGCAGGGGAGGAGCAGAGGCTAGCAGGCCAGGCAGGGGAGGAGCAGAGGATAGCAGGCCAGGCGGGGGAGGAGCGGAGGATAGCAGGCCAGGCAGGGGAAGAGCGGAGGATAGCAGGCCAGGCAGGGGACGAGCGGAGGATAGCAGGCCAGGCAGAGGATAGCAAGCTAAGCAGGAGAAAGGACCGTTCCATGTTGATACCCCCTTACATGAGGACTGGTTGTTAGTGACCTTACAGGGGGTTGAGTTTTGCTTCTACTGGATGAACACAGCGAGGCAGTAGAGTAAACTGGAGCTGAACCTCTTGAGGAACTGATTGTTTTTCTACTACCGGCAGATCGCTGAAGCCATGGAGATTATGCTCTTGGCCGTAATCTCGTCCTCCATTCGCTGTGAGTGGCATCTTCAAAGCTGGCAGGTGGCGCTGGTCACTACGGTGGGTGCAGTGGTCTCAAATCACAAAGATTATTGGTCCTTGGACTGGTATATATATATATAGGCTGTAACTCAGGATCAGTACAGGATAAGTAATGTAATGTATGTACACAGTGACTCCACCAGCAGAATAGTGAGTGCAGCTCTGGAGTATAATACAGGATGTAACTCAGGATCAGTACAGGATAAGTAATGTAATGTATGTACACAGTGACTCCACCAGCAGAATAGTGAGTGCAGCTCTGGAGTATAATACAGGATGTAACTCAGGATCAGTACAGGATAAGTAATGTAATGTATGTACACAGTGACTCCACCAGCAGAATAGTGAGTGCAGCTCTGGAGTATTATACAGGATATAACTCAGGATCAGTACAGGATAAGTAATGTAATGTATGTACACAGTGACTCCACCAGCAGAATAGTAAGTGCAGCTCTGGAGTATAATACAGGATGTAACTCAGGATCAGTACAGGATAAGTAATGTAATGTATGTACACAGTGACTCCACCAGCAGAATAGTGAGTGCAGCTCTGGAGTATAATACAGGATATAACTCAGGATCAGTACAGGATAAGTAATGTAATGTATGTACACAGTGACTCCACCAGCAGAATAGTGAGTGCAGCTCTGGAGTATAATACAGGATATAACTCCGGATCAGTACAGGATAAGTAATGTAATGTATGTACAAAGTGACTCCACCAGCAGAATAGTGAGTGCAGCTCTGGAGTATAATACAGGATGTAACAGGATTAGTACAGGATAAGTAATGTAATGTATGTACACAGAGACTCCACCAGCAGAATAGTGAGTGCAGCTCTGGAGTATAATACAGCATGTAACTCAGTATCAGTACAGGATAAGTAATGTAATGTATGTACACAGTGACTCCACCAGCAGAATAGTGAGTGCAGCTCTGGAATATAATACAGGATATAACTCAGGATCAGTACAGGATAAATAATGTAATGTATGTACACAGTGACTCCACCAGCAGAATAGTGAGTGCAGCTCTGGAGTATAATACAGGATGTAACTCAGGATCAGTACAGGATAAGTAATGTATGTACACAGTGACTCCACCAGCAGAATAGTGAGTGCAGCTCTGGAGTATAATACAGGATGTAACTCAGGATCAGTACAGGATAAGTAATGTATGTACACAGTGACTCCACCAGCAGAATAGTGAGTGCAGCTCTGGAGTATAATACAGGATGTAACTCAGGATCAGTAATGTATGTACCCAGTGACTCCTCTGTTTCCGGAGATTATTCTATATCTTATCTGGGGTCACAGTTGTACAGACGCTGTAGATAGTTGTGACCGTCCTTGTTTTGCAGATGGTTTTCTTCGGTTACATGGTCTTCAGTATCGTTCTTGGGCTTCTGGCGGACAGATACGGTCGTCTGAAGGTTGGTGATAATGAAGCCTTAAATTGCTGACTTCTTCTCCACCCGCAGTCCATGAGATAAGAGGGAGGATTGCGGTGTAGTGGGCACCACCCGGGTCTGACCCTGCAGTTCTACACAATCCACATGAAATAAAAAATCTGTCATTCAACAATTATACGGACCGCTCTACGTTATTGCGCACGTTTGGCCTGGCTGAGCGGGCAGGGTGTAGAGTAGACGAGCGGCTGCTGAACCTCTGATGTCTCATGTGGGGGGAATATTAATTGTTTACATCCAGAAGCTGAAAACAGGTCCTGACCTAGTCCTGCTCACACAGCTGCACAGCTTGTTACAAGAGAGCGCTGATACATTGTAACGAACCACGCATTTTTTTTCAACAATGTATTATATTTTGTCACCTTTTTTCCATACATTTCATGTGATAAAACCTTCAGTTTCGTGCTGTGAGGACTAAACCTCCAATAATCTGGAATTCTCCTGAACGTTTATTCCAGTTTTTTTTATTTTCTGGACCATTGGACGGTTTTAATTGATAAGTTGACGTCTCCGTACATGTTGTATCCAGAGCAGTGACCACATCTCATGCTTTACCTTTTATTGCTCTCCTTCCAGATTCTGGTCATCTCCTTCCTGTGGGGGGCGTACTTCTCACTACTCACCTCCTTCTCGCCGACGTACGGCTGGTTTGTTTTCCTGCGGTGCATGGTCGGATGTGGTGTCTCAGGCCATGCACAAGGGTCAGTAATACTTAGAATACACAATGCTATAGATATCCACTTAAAGGAGAACTCCAGTCCTCCATGACTCCTCCCCTTTTCCATTCTGAATATGAGCCCCTCCCCCATACAGTATAAATTATTTGTGCCCCCCCGTAGTCTCTGTCTCTGTAGCTTTTTTTTTCCCGCTTTTATAACTGGTTGTGTTTCTTATCTCTTTGACAACTATTTTCCCACAGCTTGAAATGATGCATCATGAGATCAAATCTGTTTATATCTAAAGTCGTATTATTATTTTTCAGCCTCATTATCAAAACTGAATTCTTGCCAAAAAATTTCCGGGGTTACATGCTTCCGCTATCACAGGTGAGACCCCCCCCCCCCCTTGACCCCGGAACCATCACCATATGACACAATATAAAAACCTCATAATATAATGTGCAGGTTCTGTGAAAATAAGACCTACACCTGCTATAGATTTGCTCCAAAATTTGCGCTATTTCCACCTCCTTACTACATCTCCATGGAAACCAACTCTACTTTTTTGTCACTTTCCAAAATTGGCGAGGAAAGTAAATTCTTCTTTGTCGTCCGTCACTGAAACTTTTTGGGCGCAGTTTACGTCAACTGCGTAATGTGAACGCGGTCAATTATGTTTCTTTAATGTATTAATAATGATGTATTGCAGGAGAGGCAGAGATTGTGTCTTTCCTGCATTTCTACATTAGAAAAGCTTCAAACAACAATAACAACAAACTGGATGAAAAGATAAAAATGAAAAACGAAAAAATATTTTTTATTTGTAAATCACTTGAATTGATCCAATTAATAATTTATAAGATCTAAAAGTGATTTTTTTTTGTGAAAATGTAATAAAAATGTAATTGTGGAATTATTCAGGAATCGTAAATGATTTATAGAAAAGTAAAAAATTAAATGAAAAATAATTCTAATAAAATCCCTGAACACATCCTGATAATTTCTGATACTAAATTTTTGCTGAATGTTTTTGGAATGTTTGTTCTTTGTCCTGCAGCTGTTCTGGTTGGGGGGGTCGTTACTGATCATCGGTCTGGGATCAGTGGTCACCCCCACTCTGGGCTGGCGCTGGCTCGTACGTCTCGCTTCCATCCCTGGCATCATCCTCATCCTCGTTTTCAGAGTAAGTTTTTCGTGCATTATTCTGTTATTCTAGAAGGAATATTTCATCGTTGGGGGGGGGGGGTTTGGATGTGCGAGATCCATCTCATTGTCTCCGCAGTTCATCCCCGAGTCGGCAAGATTCAATGTTTCTGTAGGAAAAAACCAGGCGGCGGTGGAAACGTTGGAGAAAATTGCCAAAATAAATCGATCAAAGATGCCGGAGGGAACAATCTATGAACAAGTGTCCGTAAGTCCTGCTTGGCTACTAACCGGGATCTCCAGTCACATCCAGAGCTGCATTCATAATTCTGCTGGTTGCTTCGTGGCGTTTGTCAGACAGCAGCTGCTTTTGGGAAATAGATTTTCTTTTTCCATCAGCAGGGCATGTTCTTTGCAGACACTGAACCAGCAGGGGGCAACAGTGAGGTTTGAGGTTCTACAGCATTAGAGCGAACTACAAGGCAGCAGTATTGCAAATGCAGGTCTGGATGTGACTGGAGTATAAGACGCATTCAGTACAAGAAAAGTAAAGCCAAATTAATGATGATGATGATGATGATGATGATGAGGTGGATTATGATGAGGTGGATGATGATAATGATGAAGAGGAGGATGATGGTGATGAGGTGGATTATGATGATGATGGATTATTATGATGATGAGGAGGATTATGATTATGATTGTGATGATGAGGAGGATGATGATGATGATGAATTATGATGATGGTGATGAGGAGGATTATGATGATGATGGATGATTATGATGATGAGAAGGATGATGATGATGAGGTGGATGATGATGAGGTGGGAGGATGATGGCGATGATGAGGAGGATGATGATGATGATGAGGTGGATTATGATGATGAATTATGATGATGATGATGAATTATGATGATGAGGTGGATTATGATGATGATGATGAGGAGGAGGATAATGATGATGAATTATGATGATGATGATGATGATGATGATGATGATGAGGTGGGAGGATGATGGCGATGATGAGGAGGATGATGGCGATGATGAGGAGGATGATGGCGATGATGAGGAGGATGATGGCGATGATGAGGTGGATGATTATGATGAGGAGGAGGATGATGATGATGATGAGGAGGAGGTAGGAGGATGATGGCGATGATGAGGATGATGGCGATGATGAGGTGGATGATTATGATGAGAAGGATGATGATGATGATGAGGTGGGAGGATGATGGCGATGATGAGGAGGATGATTATGATGAGGAAGAGGATGATGATGAGGAGGTGGAGCAATGATTTGTGTTCTGCAGTCTCCGCTCCTGGATTCTCTGTTTTCTCCTGATTTCTCTTCTCCCGCCAGGAGAGCACTGGCAGCTTCCTTGATCTTCTGGACAGGAAATATTTGCGGACGTCGCTGCAGATTTGGGTCATCTGGTAATTTCTTCTTGACTTTCTTGAACGTCTCTACAGTCTGTGTGGCTGCTATTCCGGTGTCTCATGAATATTCATATCCAGTGTTACCGACACCTTCTGCATTTGACATGTTGGGGTTTCTGTGGGATAGACGGGTGAATGTCTGACGCCACGATCAGCAGAACGAAGGCTCTGTGCCTGCTGAGAACTGAGGCTGCTTTACTAGACAGCGCCGTCCTTGTGGCTATCTTTGGTATTGCAGCTCCGCCCATTCAAGTGAATGAGTACCAGACGCATGGACAATAGTGGCGCTCTTCCAGGTACTGTAACTGGAGGGCCACGGACACTTCTTCCTGCTGATTTGTGGGGTCCCAAACCCAACTGATCGCACAATGTTTTCCTATCCTAAACCCAATTTTTTTTGTTTTTAATCTGATCGCTCCTCAGGTTGGGAATTGCCTTTGCATATTACGGCGTGATCCTGGCCAGCTCGGAGCTCCTGGAGAACAATCTGCTGTGTGGGACGGGTCAGGCTCAGGACAGGGTAGAGGAGGGAGACGGCCCCTGTTACTGCAACATGTTAAGCCCCTTGGATTACAACACCATGATCATCAGCACGGTGGGAGAGATCGCCTGTAAGAATCTATGACGTCATCAGAGCGGTATATGCAGCGAGAGGGGGGAGGGAAGCCGAGAGGTTAATAATGGAGGGGCCCCCAGACCTGGCAAACAGAACAGGTTAAATCTACACATAAAATAATTGTTCACCGTCAGAAACTGAATCATTTTTACATCCGAAATTCTGCGCTGCCGAAGAATCTATTACACAGACATAAAGTTACATAAAAAGATTCTGCAGCGAAAAACAGATTATTACAAATCCTATTGATCTGTAATAAATCCGTATGCAGCTGTATATATCTGTATGTAGTGAGCTCCCCCTAGTGGTGGCTGCAGGCAGTAGAATGTTATCATGTAATTCTATGGGAGCTGTATATATCTGTATGTAGTGAGCTCCCCCTAGTGGTGGCTGCAGGCAGTAGAATGTTATCATGTAATTCTATGGGAGCTGTATATATCTGTATGTAGTGAGCTCCCTCTAGTGGAGGCTGCAGGCAGCAGAATGTTATCATGTAACTCTATGGGAGCTGTATCTATCTGTATGTAGTGAGCTCGCTCTAGTGGTGGCTGCAGGCAGCAGAATCTTATCATGTAACTCTATGGGAGCTGTATATGTCTGTATGTAGTGAGCTCCATCTAGTGATGGCTGCAGGCCGTAGAATCTTATCATGTAACTCTATGGGAGCTTTATATATCTGTCTGTAGTGAGCTCCCTCTAGTGATGGCTGCAGGCAGTAGAATGTTATCATGTAACTCTATGGGAGCTGTATATATCTGTATGTAGTGAGCTCCCCCTAGTGGTGGCTGCAGGCAGCAGAATGTTATCATGTAACTCTATGGGAGCTGTATATATCTGTATGTAGTGAGCTCCCCTAGTGGCGGCTGCAGGTAGCAGAATGTTATCATGTAACTCTATGGGAGCTGTATGTAGTGAGCTCCCCCTAGTGGTGACTGCAGGCAGCAGAATGTTATCATGTAACTCTATGGGAGCTGTATATATCTGTATGTAGTGAGCTCCCCCTAGTGGTGACTGCAGGCAGCAGAATGTTATCATGTAACTCTATTGGGAGCTGTATATATCTGTATGTAGTGAGCTCCCCTAGTGGCGGCTGCAGGTAGCAGAATGTTATCATGTAACTCTATGGGAGCTGTATATATCTGTATGTAGTGAGCTCCCTCTAGTGGCGGCAGCAGAATGTCATCATGTAACGCTATGGCTGCTATGTGGCCAAGTTTTTCTGTAAATGTGAGTTCGTTCGGCCATATTGGTTGTTCCCTTTGAATCTGCTTCTCCGCACATGATGATGAGTATTTGAGAGACGTCTCTGCGGCGGTGACTGATCAGTTCTCCTTTTCTTTAGTAAATCCTTTTAACATTTTGGGCATTAACTCGATTGGTCGTCGCTGGACTCTGGGCATCACCATGACGACCACTGGCATCTTCTTCCTGCTGCTCATCATCTGTATGTCACGGTAAGATGGAGGTGACCAGGAACCTCGGGGGACGACCTGCAGGAACCGGAGTCCAGGACATGACTTATTCTTCTCTCTCCTCCAGAACCGGACTCATCGCCATTCTCTTCTGTCTTCGAGCTTTGGTGTCCGCAAACTTCAACACCATCTACGTCTACACGGCGGAGGTGACTAACGCGGAGGATTATATATATAACCGATGACCCATCCCCCGTTATAGAGCGGGAAAATATTTAGTTTCCTGTTTGGGCTTAACTTATTGGTCACATTATCAAACGCTGGTAAACATAACGGGGAGGAGTCTAAAACTGGCGTGGGAAAATAGGTGTCATGCAGATATGTCATGAGCTGCAACGACGTAGAAACCTCCGACAGTAACAATTATCAATTGTGTCGTAAGACTGGAAATCATGAAAATAGCGCGGTCTAGAATCACGTGACACTCCGCGCCTCACACGTCTCCTGTTTCCACCCCGTGATTTCTGTATCTGCGCCCGACATGTTTACATTAATTGGGGGAGGGGGCCGCATTGTCTTCAGCGATTTCATCGTCTCATTTCCATTCGCAGGTTTATCCAACCGTGATGAGAGCTATAGGGATGGGGACGAGCGGCTCGCTGTGCCGTTTAGGCGCCATGGCCGCCCCTTTTATAGCTCAAGTAAGAGACGAATCGCCCGGATTCTGAACATCATGAAATATGGACGGAAATGAAAAACAAAATGTAAAATGAATGAAATCCTGTATTATTTTTTCCCGGCAGGTCCTGCTCAGCGCCTCCGTTATTGGCGGTCTCTGCCTCTTCGCCAGCGTGTGTTTTATCTGCGCACTTTCTGCCTTCTTGCTGCCCATAGAGACCAAAGGTCGAGCTCTGCAGGTGAGGACGCTGCAACGTCCCAGCGCCGGCTGGATTGTGGAGTTTGGACACCGTTATAATCCGTGACTCGCGCTTCGCTGCTTTGTTTTCGTCAGAAATTCATCACTTGTTTCAGTAGAAGCGCAGTCTCCACTCCCCCATACTTTACACTTCAGTTCTGCTTCATAAGGGCGGTTATGATCATTGACTCCAGTTTAGCTGCATTGTTTCTCAGTCAGAAATCCAGATCCAGTCTCATCAGCAGCCGAGGCCGTCTGTTCTCCATGCTTTACACTGCAGCTCTGCTTGTTCATCTTGGCTGCTGTGTGTTAGCACCCGCTCAGCACGAAACCCGGGTGGAGAGAAATTGTATTCATTTCTTCTTCAAGCAACTAAAGAGAGAGGGGAAATAAACCGCTCCGCAGGCTGAGGGGGTGTGGCCTCAATAAGAGGAGGAGCCTGGAGAGCAGCGTTAGAGAAAAGTGGTCGTGCCCTGAGAAAGGTTTATCTGCTGCCGTCAGACCTGGATTGCGGCCTTCCCGATGCCAGCACCGGTTTTTAATTTTTCTACACCCACCCACCGTAGATTAACCCGTTCATTTTGCTGGTGGATATGCTAATTTATTAATAAATTGACTACTGGGCGGTCTTTTCCACCCGGGATCAACAAGTGTGAACCTAAGCTGCTCCGACGGAGGCACCGAGAACCCGTCAATAAACGGCGCTGGAGTCGGTGACCACCACAATCCTGTTATGGCAGCAGATTGGCTTCGCTGGGGCGTCACCGGTTTCTGGACGAGTCAGTTCAGCGACATTACACAACATTGTAGATTCTCCGACATGAGTAGACGTGCGGCCGGGATCATATAGATCAATAGTGATCGCCATTATGTCCGCTGCGGCCGACCAATCACTGACAATGTGGTAAACCAGGGGGCGTGGCTACTGGGGGAGGGGAGGGTCTGCATCACTCCTTCACATACCCTCAAAGGCCAGGGGGGGGTGTGGGGGTGCAGCGGAACGTGCTGCTTAATGTTACAAAAGAAATGGCGCAAAGCCTTTAATCCCCCTATGTCGGGGGCAGGGGCTTAGAGTGCTGCCCCTAAACAGATATGTAAGTGGGGGCTTTTCTCAGACCGCCCCCCTGATGGTTTTTGGGTAAAATGACTCATGTGATTCCCCCCTCGGCTCCGACTTTAGTCTAAATTCTCTCTTTTTTTCTGCAGCAAGTCAAGTGACGCCATCGTAGAAGAGAAGATTTTATTACAACTGCGGAAGGAAATGTTAGTCGTGACCTCGTTACTGACACGAACGCAACGAAAAATAAAAGATCCAAATAATTCAAAAACACTTTTTTTTCTTCTGTAACAAACAAAACCGCTCGTCTCCCCCCCCCCCCCCCCCCAAACATTCAGAGCAAAAAACGTAGCGCAGCGCAAAGCCGGACCACGATCAGGACTGGAGGCGACGAGACAGAATAAATTAAAGGGGGAGTGTCCAGAGTCTGACAACAAAAAAACAGACGTCCTTCATTTAGCCTACACCCCTCCCCCACTCTATAGGAGGATCCTCGGGGGCCCAGTGATGTATGACGAGCCTCACCCCTGGAGTCTCCGCTCTGAACAAGAAGCCGCTCAGGAAATCCGGGAGATCACATCACTATATCTGAGTAGGATCCGATGGGGGAGGAAGGGGGGGGGGGGGGGTTTGCGAAAGCCCCAACCTAAGATAAGCGTCTGCCGCATCTAATGCTGCTTATCTCCTTTCCTGGTAGTCGTGCCGCCGGCTGACGTCCACATCTCCTGTCCAGTCTGTAAATGAAGCTGCAACGTCGTTTAACACGTTGTTACTTTGATAGACTTTGTTTCAATTTCTCACTATAAGATCTCTGCTTGTTGTCAGTCAAAGGGAATATTTCTGTTTATGTTCATGTCCTGACATTTTTTTTTCTCAGCTTCGGGGTTCGTTACAATTGTATGCAGCCTAGAAAATTCAGTGAGGTCAACAGCCCGATACATTGTAACAAACGCCGCAGCAGAACTGACTTTTGTGCTTCTATTGGGTTCAAGGAACAAAGAGAAAAAATGTAATCACTTTAATTTGGGCCTGGACTCCAACTGCTGGCCAAGACCCTGGCATCGCCATATTGTGGTGGTCGTAGGGGGGAAAAAAAAAAGTAAGCCCTGGAATCTCAGGTTTTTGACAAAAACTCTAGGAGGTAAACAAGTGTTTCCATTCACTGACAGCAAGATGAGAACTTAAACAAGGTGAAGAACACATTGTCAATTAAAAAGTAGCAGAACTTTTCATGCTCCAACGACGCAGCTTCATTACCAGGAGACCGGACACTGGCCCTTTAAATCTGATCTTTTTACACTGGAACCTGAGAGACTATAAGACCAGACACTACAGGCTGCTCCTCCTGCATCTCAAGACACCAAATGCCACTCACACAGGGAGGAAAAAAAAAAGGGTATTGACACCTAAACCCAGCGATAATACTGACATCTCGGCCTCCACAATCACTCCCATCAGCCACTGCCAGGGACTCTCCCCATCTCCACATGAGCCGGCACCTGCACATTCCTGCGTCTACAGCCGGGGGGCACTCTCTCTCTATCACATATTCCGATCCTCCGTAATAGGAAGAAAAAAAACCCAGAAGAAGAGCGACGACAAGTCAGAGAGGAAACCGAATTATATTCAGCCCCAAAGAGGAGGAAGTCGCTGGAACGGCCGAGCTGCAGCTTTATAGAACGAGCGCCGGTGCGGCTGCCTCTATCATGTGATGACCCTGAGTTACATCAAGTCTTCTACTCCAGTCCCATCTAAAGCTGCAACCACAATTCTGCACTCACATCAGGTCTTTTACTCCAGTCACATCCGGATCGGCAACCACAATTCTGCAGTTCCTTCCAGTCTTCGGCTATGTTCACACGGCAGCGTCCGTAACGGCTGAAATTACGGTGCTGTTTTCAGGCAAAAAACATCCCCGTAATTTCAGCCGTCATGGCATGTTGAGGCGCTTTTTGCTGCGTCCATTACGGACGTAAATTGAGCTGCTTTTCCATGGAAACGGCTCCATTTACCTCTGAAGAATTGACAGGCACTTCTTTGACGCGGGCGTCTTTTACCCCCGCCTTTTGATAGCAGGGCGTAAAAAAAAAAATGACCGTCTGCACAGAACATCGTAAAACCCATTCTAACAAATGGGCGGATGTTTGCCGCCGCATTTTCGGACGTAATTCAGGGCAAAATGCCCGCATTACGTCCGTAAATAGTGTGTGAACATACCCTTAGGCTCCAGCCACATTCAGAGCTGTAATCACAATTCTGCACCTTTATCACCTTTCACTGCTGGTTCAGTGTCTGCACAGCACATGAGAGATGAAGTATTTACAGTAATAATAAAAAAAAAAAATCTACAAATCCACAACACAATGTGGACTGCTGCTCTGGATGTGACTAGAGTATGAGACATGGGTTAGTGAATGTTACTCTGTTCTCTGCGAGGACCCGGAGCTTATTAATCAGGACTAAACTTCCTACAGAAAATCCTGAGCCCGCGGCTCCCACAAACCTAATAAATGCCAAAAAGTCTACACCCCTGTGAAGGTGGGGGGGGGGGGGGGGGCATGTGACCCTAAAATAACCAGAGCGCAGACAACACAACCTCACGCCATTAACTGCTCGCACGCGGAAAAATAAAACAGGCGAAAACCTCGGAACTGCGTAAAGTGGATTTTTGATAAATTAACAGAAAAGTCTCAGTTCTTCTCGAACGTCAGAAAAATGAAACAAATCGCCAAAACCTCGGAGTGGGAGGAGCTCCGCATGTCACGTGATGAACGGTAACAAACAGGAGACCAATGCGGGATGAGCGTAAGTCAGGAACACAGCGCACGCGCCCCAATAATTCACACCCTCAATGTTAGAAGGATCGGATCACAGATCAGCCCCGTTTTCGTTCTAATTAAAGGGGCGGAGTCTGTTTCCTGACCTTTGACTCACCCCGTACATAAAGAACTGTGCAGAGAAAGTAAAGCGGTAACGTTTGGGGCGTCTTCCCTCCAGGCGACCGTTCACATTAGACCCTCTGGTCCGAGAATCGCTCGTTAACGCCCCAATAATCCACGAAGATCTGGAACGTCCTGGACACGACCGGGCAGCGACCTGCTACTCGTGGCAGCGACCGGACGAGGTCAAACCGAAAGGGTTATAATACCGGGGGAGGCGGAGCTCCGTCCGCGTTGCGTCCATCTTGGGCGTGGCCTGGAGGCGCTGGTGTGATGTCATTGGTCTGTATCCTGGCCGGGTAACGAGTCGCAGGCTTACAGCCAATTCCAAAAATAGTTTTATTCCCCGGCGATCGTCTTATGTACACGGCACTCGCTACAAACTACGTTCATTTGAAAAATACGCGCTCGTCCCCTTTGAAGCGTTTTTTCCGCGACACAACCAATTCATCCGTGTCGTCCTCGCTGACGCCAAACTCCTCCTCGTAAATTATTTTGGGGAATTTCTTGTCTCGGTAAATGTTCGCCAGCAGCTCCTCGTAGTACGCCTCCAACTTGATGCCAGCGGTGGCCACTTCAGAATCCGGCTGCAAGAGAACACAAAGGGTTAACAGAGGAGGCCAAGACCCTGCGCCCATCCAGCAGCTGTTCTGTCCCATTCATCCACAAAAGGGAGACAAAAGTGGACCAAACGGGAAAAACAAACGGTTACTCTAGTTACATCCAGAGCTGCATTCATAATTCTTCTCAACGCCAAATGCAATCAATACTGTGCAGACAATCACCCCTACAATGACTATAGCAGCCATTATACAATAAGGAAGTGTCAGTACAGACACTAAACCAGCAGGTGGCGGCAGTGAGATCCCGCATCCAGACCACTAAACGAATGCAGCTCTGGATGTGACTGGAGGATAAGATGTGATCAGTATACGGCTAACTGAACGGGGGATGAACGCTCTCACCTCATTGAACTCGGCGCAGTTCTTAAAGATCAGCCGGATGTCGCTGACAAACTCTTCGGAGCGCGAGTAGTGCGGAGAACCGTTCAGCTGCAGCTTTCGCTTTATGTGCGATAAATCCATCGGCTTCTTTATTATCCTGTAATAATCCGGCACCTGCAACGCAGAACAAGTCATAGCCGGGCGAGCTGTTGTCTTCTGTTATCAGCCATTTCAGGTTGGGGGGGGGGGGGGGAGAGAGAAAGGCTGAACGTCCCAGTAAATACAATCTATTGCTCCCTGTTATCAGCCACTGGAGACCGGGGAGACGCTGACTGTAGTATCCGTCAGTGGGATAAGTGACGGGACGTGTAGACCCATCCCTGCCCCTATGACAACTACTTGATGTCACGTGTGTAGAGGGTGGCCATGGCGGGGATCACTTACCGTGAGAGGGACGGGGTCCTGGAAGGGGAGACTCATCTCGTGACAGAACAGGTACAGGAGGACTCGCTCGCACTTCTGCAGACACAACAGGAGGGACATTAATCTCGGACGGCAGGGACACGTTGCTGCTTTACAGGACTGTCGGGGTAACACTTACTCTCTGGTCGACCGGTGCCATGATGGTGACGCCCCCCAGCTTCCTCTTCTCCGCCAGCGCCGGGTCGTCACAGTCGTATTCCACTTCTGGTTGAGAAAGATCCCGGCAGAAGGTGCAAAACCACTCACCACTAAGAGAGGAGAGAGCGCGATCAGGATCTAGTGGGCGGAGTCATGCAGCAAACCCCTCCCCCATCTGTAGGGAGATCCCGATCCCTCCGCCCCAGAGACCGGGACCTCCAGACCTCATTACAGTCTTGAAGTTGTTCGCACTCACAGGCAAAACGTCTTCCCTGTAAAGAGGCGGCAGCCTCCGAGTCACGGGGGACGTGTTACTAATTTACTGTGTTTCAACATCTACGTTTGCAGTCAGTGAATAGAATACATTGTTTACATTTAGTGCCTGGAGTCCAGGGCAGGAGAGAGATTTGTGCTGCTGCTGGTTTTAGCTCAAAGGATGGCCTGCACGGATACAGCTGAGGGTTTGTTACAATGTGTTAGGTCAGAATGGGTTTTTAGCCTGTGGATGTAGATGGCGCACACGCCTTTTAGTAAATTTTGCGCATTCTACCTCACAGGTAGAAAATCAAATATTGGTGCGGATTTACAGCCATTTGATAATTTTGACCTCCATCACGTCTCCTTGGAGACCACGTCCGCTTTTTTCCATCAGGTTTAAGTTGCAAATTTGTGCGCGCGTCCGGTTTGCAGCTTTCTTAGCGCAATGAACGCCAAATAGCGGCATAATCTGAATAGTAAATATGGGCCAATTATAAAAGCACCGGCCCTTTAAATCTGACAGCATGCAGAGGACTGTTCCTGACCTGGGGAAGTTCATCAGCGTCGGAACGTGGCAGGAGAGATGGAAGACTTTGGGGCACTTCTCGCAGCAGAGCAGCTCGCCTCCGTTCTGACACACCGCGCACCAGTCCTCATTGGGGTCGTCCTCTTTCCCGCCGCTCTCCGTCACGTGGTTCTGAGACATCCAGTCATGGGATCCTGAGAGTGACCCCTCGTGTACCACGTGACGGTCACCGGTGCTGTCCGGGGTGTCCCGATGCGGCCCTGCGTACGGTTTGATGGTGCGGTTGCCGTTTCTATCCAGCAGCATGGAGGTCAAGATGCTTCCGGAGTAATCGGACTAGAAGAAAAGCCAAAATTTCCCGAGACCGACGTCAAGACCAAACTATAGAGAGACAGACGGAGCCTTCTGGAGGCAGCCAATATGGCCGCCTCGTTCTGCAGCGATACATTCCCCCCCCCTCCCCCCATACATTGACCTCTCACCTCAGCAGCTGCAACAAGTAACCCTCTACAGCGTGACTGCAGTGAGTGGACACTAGTCAGACACAGACTACACAATTGTTCTTACGTTGCGGGCGCGCTGCTGCTGGCGCCGGTTGGCCTGTTTTACCACCACGACAGGATAATCCAGCGTCCCGCTGTCCACGTTGTTCTCCGATTTGATTTTGATGGGCTCCAGCCGGACGATCGGGATCCTGTGCGTGGAGTCTGCACCTCCGCCAGGTTTGCTGAACGACCCCGTGCTGCAAAACACATCAGAATCAGGCGAGCTCCTGAAATACTCTGTGCTGCTGGGGAACGATCAGTCTGTGTCCATTATCAGCACACCCCTGAGATAACTCTGTACTGCCGAGGGTCCCTGCTATGTAATTTTTAGCCTCTGACCTCCCAGCCGATCAGCCCCCCTCTGCTGAAATACTCTGTGCTGTAGACCAATACATCAGTGCACATGAATCATACGTTTACCTTTCGCGACTGCCCACACTGGATGCGCTTGAGGTTCGGATGGGAGGGTGAATGCCGGCCATGGACCCTGTAATAACAGAAGTGACGATCATTAGAGGAGCCATCGCGGGGGACTCGTTATAACCACGATACAGTTGTGGCCAAACATGAATTATACCTAACGGAGACGGGACTGAGGAGTTGGGGGACTGGACAGTCCGGTAGGACGCCATCCGATGCTGGTGATTCTCCATAGCGAGGTCCTTACGCATCAACTTGTCCATGAGGACGTGATCGGTGCTATCGATCTGTAATAGAAGCCGGGCAGAGAGAACGTCAGCTCTGAAGCACTAGAACATGATGTGAGTGATCTCCGGACGAAACTTACATCGGGCAAGGGAGGGAGGTTGAAGGAATTGGCTGCGGAGGACACCAGCTCCATTACAGGTGAGGACAGGCCCTTCCCGTCACCGCCGGCCATGCTGCTGATGGTTGGACTGGACGGCGTGGAGCTGCCGCTGGCGGCCGGGTTTGGCAGCGTCTGGTTTGCGGTAACCTGCCACTTCACAATACAAGAGAAACGGACGATTAGAAGCGACAGCCACAAAAAAGGAACAATTAGAGGGGAATTAGGGTGTCACCACAAAGCCCAATCATCAATTTAATATTTGCAATATCTGCTTGCTGTAAGTGAATGGGAACACTTTACTTCGAGGCTGAAAGTCTGTCCTAGTTTAGGCCAACTGACGCAGATGTATGACTTCAGAAGAAAGAGCTCTGACACACTGTAACGAGCAGCACGGCTGTGAAGATTTGAATTTCAGGCTAAACAAGAATGTTCCCATTCACTGATAGCAAGCAGAGAGGTTAAAAATGACGAACAAAAATACAGAATTTTTTTCCACGGATGAAGCAGCATTTACAGGAACACAATCTAGAGGTGGCGCTCTTACCTGCTTCATTGCATTCTGCACCATGTAGGGCATCCTCACTGGGTTGATCCCCGCTGATCTCCTGGGAATGTTGTGCATGTGAATCTCCGGCACGTTCTGCGGGTATCGCAGCGGCTGATTGGACATCCCCATACCATTGGCCCTCGGATTCATGCTCTGGAGAGTCACAAACCGCTGCCCCTGCTGGAAGAAACACAAAGTTTAGGATCCGCTCGCACCACTGAACGCACATCAGCAAGAAGCAGGGAGTGATCGCAGGATCAGACTACACAGGGTTGGTTTGTAGTCTGTAACCATAGAAACACATACGTCTGCACAAAAACTGTATACACAATAGTGCCGAGGTGGACACCTCCATTCCATAACATTTCTCTCTACCTGAGGAGCAACCGGGGGCTGATGGGGTCCGGGGCCTTGGACTCTCGGATTATTAACGACCATGGGTTGAGGGGGCACGTTGGCATTTGATCGCCGTTGTGCCTGCTGCCGCTGGGCGAGTAGCTGCTGGTGCATGTGCTGCAGGCGGAGCTGTGCCAGGTTGATCTGTGAGGGGAATTTGGAGAGCTGGTGGCCGGGTGGATTCCCCTGAGAATTGTGGACCTCCACAGGAGTCGTTTGCTGAGCAGGGTCCCCCTCTTCAATGACCAGAGAGCCTGCGGGAGAACACAAGCCGTCAGCGAGGCGATCACAGGATCACAACAATGATCATCATCATCGCACACACTACATCCGGCACAGCAGAGTGGAGCATTACCTAGGCTGAAGATATGCTGGGCCCATGAATTCGGATCACATAGAAACTGCACATTGTTGGTTATGGGGGCGACGTCCCAGCGAGCGCGCAGCATGTGCCGCAGCCGATACGTGATCTGAGGGAACAGAAAACATTTCACCCGTTCGGTAAATCACAGACAAACGGCTTCAAAAATGCGCAAAACTTTGAGGATCGGCACTCACCAGCCGCTTGCTGTACAGGAGCGCGGTGCTGCTGCCGCTGGACACGGCCCACTTAGAGAAATAGACCACGTGCTCCAGCTGCTTGGAGAAGACGTCCACCTCACTCTGCTGCTTCAGGAGCTTCATCCTCCGCTCCTTGGCCAGCGCCTGAGGAGGAACAAAAAGATTCAGGAGGGGGAGAGCGGGACTCCACTGGTGGAGTGCACTGTAGTGAACAGTTTAAAGGTCAATAGACAGGTCACTACTGGGCAGGAGGAAGGGGGTTTCCTAGCTGTTGTATAACAATTCCCAGCACGCCCCGACAGAGTACCAGAAAAGCAGCCGAGGCGCAGGCGGCAGAGTCAGGACTTCATATAATCTAAAGCCCCAGAGACTAAAACAGAAATATGTGAAGGAACTTTCATCCTTCTATACAGAAAAAACCAGGCAGCAATCACAGACTTAAATCTCCCACAACATTTAAGATCCCTGCTTGTTGTCAGTGAAAAGGAAAATTTGTGTGTACATTAAGAGGCTGAAACCAATTCTGACCTAATACTTCACAGCTGAAGGTTTGTTACAATTGTATTTAGTCCAGACAATCCTCTATGAGATAAACAGCCAGGACACCAGACTGGGAATTCGGGACACCTGTAACATTCCCCTTCTATATTTGAATAGTGAGTGCAGCTCTGGAGTATAATACAGGATGTAACTCAGGATCAGTACAGGATAAGTAATGTAATGTATGTACACAGTGACTCCACCAGCAGAATAGTGAGTGCAGCTCTGGAGTATAATACAGGATATAACTCAGGATCAGTACAGGATAAGTAATGTAATGTATGTACACAGTGACTCCACCAGCAGAATAGTGAGTGCAGCTCTGGAGTATAATACAGGATATAACTCAGGATCAGTACAGGATAAGTAATCTAATGTATGTACACAGTGACTCCACCAGCAGAATAGTGAGTGCAGCTCTGGAGTATAATACAGGATATAACTCAGGATCAGTACAGGATAAGTAATGTATGTACACAGTGACTCCACCAGCAGAATAGTGAGTACAGCTCTGGAGTATAATACAGGATGTAACTCAGGATCAGTACAGGATAAGTAATGTAATGTATGTACACAGTGACTCCAGCAGCAGAATAGTGAGTGCAGCTCTGGAGTATAATACAGGATATAACTCAGGATCAGTACAGGATAAGTAATGTATGTACACAGTGACTCCACCAGCAGAATAGTGAGTGCAGCTCTGGAGTATAATACGGGATGTAACTCAGGATAAGTACAGGATAAGTAATGTAATGTATGTACACAGTGACTCCACCAGCAGAATAGTGAGTACAGCTCTGGAGTATAATACAGGATGTAACTAAGGATCAGTACAGGATAAGTAATGTATGTACACAGTGACTCCACCAGCAGAATAGTGAGTGCAGCTCTGGAGTATAATACAGGATATAACTCAGGATCAGTACAGGATAAGTAATGTATATACACAGTGACTCCACCAGCAGAATAGTGAGTGCAGCTCTGGAGTATTATACAGGATATAACTCCGGATCAGTATAGGATAAGTAATGTAATGTATGTACACAGTGACTCCACCAGCAGAATAGTGAGTGCCGCTCTGGAGTATAATACAGGATGTAACTCAGGATCAGTACAGGATAAGTAATGTATGTACACAGTGACTCCACCAGCAGAATAGTGAGTGCAGCTCTGGAGTATAATACAGGATATAACTCAGGATCAGTACAGGATAAGTAATGTATGTACACAGTGACTCCACCAGCAGAATAGTGAGTGCAGCTCTGGAGTATAATACAGGATATAACTCAGGATCAGTACAGGATAAGTAATGTAAGTATACAGTGACTCCACCAGCAGAATAGGGAGTGCAGCTCTGGGGTATAATACAGGATATAACTCAGGATCAGTACAGGATAAGTAATGTATGTACACAGTGACTCCACCAGCAGAATAGTGAGTGCAGCTCTGGAGTATAATACAGGATATAACTCAGGATCAGTACAGGATAAGTAATGTAATGTATGTACACAGTGACTCCACCAGCAGAATAGTGAGTGCAGCTCTGGAGTATAATACAGGATATAACTCAGGATCAGTACAGGATAAGTAATGTAATGTATGTACACAGGGACTCCTCCAGCAGAATAGTGAGTGCAGCTCTGGAGTATAATACAGGATATAACTCAGGATCAGTACAGGATAAGTAATGTAATGTATGTACACAGGGACTCCACCAGCAGAATAGTGAGTGCAGCTCTGGAGTATAATACAGGATGTAACTCAGGATCAGTACAGGCTAAGTAATGTATGTACACAGTGACTCCACCAGCAGAATAGTGAGTGCAGCTCTGGAGTATAATATAGGATATAACTCAGGATCAGTACCGGATAAGTAATGTAATGTATGTACACAGTGACTCCACCAGCAGAATAGTGAGTGCAGCTCTGGAGTATAATACAGGATATAACTCAGGATCAGTACAGGATAAGTAATGTATGTACACAGTGACTCCACCAGCAGAATAGTGAGTGCAGCTCTGGAGTATAATACAGGATGTAACTCAGGATCAGTGCAGGATAAGTAATGTAATGTATGTACACAGTGACCACCAGCAGAATAGGGAGTGCAGCTCTGGAGTATAATACAGGCTGTAACTCAGGATCAGTACAGGATAAGTAATGTAATGTATGTACAGTGACTCCAGCAGCAGAATAGTGAGTGCAGCTCTGGAGTATAATACAGGCTGTAACTCAGGATCAGTACAGGATAAGTAATGTATGTACACAGTGACTCCACCAGCAGAATAGTGAGTGCAGCTCTGGAGTATAATACAGGATGTAACTCAGGATCAGTACAGGATAAGTAATGTAATGTATGTACACAGTGACTCCACCAGCAGAATAGTGAGTGCAGCTCTGGAGTATAATACAGGATATAACTCAGGATCAGTACAGGATAAGTAATGTATGTACACAGTGACTCCACCAGCAGAATAGTGAGTGCAGCTCTGGAGTATAATACAGGATGTAACTCAGGATCAGTACAGGATAAGTAATGTATGTACACAGTGACTCCACCAGCAGAATAGTGAGTGCAGCTCTGGAGTATAATACAGGATGTAACTCAGGATCAGTACAGGATAAGTAATGTAATGTATGTACACAGTGACTCCACCAGCAGAATAGTGAGTGCAGCTCTGGAGTATAATACAGGATGTAACTCAGGATCAGTACAGGATAAGTAATGTATGTACACAGTGACTCTACCAGCAGAATAGTGAGTGCAGCTCTGGAGTATAATACAGGATGTAACTCAGGATCAGTACAGGATAAGTAATGTAATGTATGTACACAGCGACTCCACCAGCAGAATAGTGAGTGCAGCTCTGGAGTATAATACAGACAGGATCACTTCCCAAGATGAAGGGGAGGATGAAGCGTTACCTCGAGTTGCTGCAGTAGGGCTTTGCCTTTCTTATTAATCTCCACCATCAGTGTAAAAATGGCGACTTTGATGTCTTGCTCCACCTGCTTTTGATTCTGGTTAACATCATGGATTCTGAGGAAAAACACAGACCAGGATGAGACACGAGGAGATGCAGGAAAATTAAATGTCAGAGCTGAAATATCTTCCAATTAAACGGAGAGCGGCGGCGGATAACAACATTTACTATAGAGACCGCAGTGCAGCAGTGAGAAATGTGATTACCAAAAACAAGAAAAACAAACCAAGCCCTGTACAGAAGCGTCCTGATCCCCCCCCCTATACCAGACACTTATAGTGGGGGCCACACATCCTGCACAACGATCATCTGAATGTCCCCTGCTGTGACCCCAGCGATCAGCTCTGATCTGTGGGGAAAGCTGGCAGTAAGTGTTCAGTTTCCCTGCAGCGCCACCACAGGAGAAATGAAGCATTACAGTGTGTCCATTCATATCTATGTGTTGTCTGTGTAATATTGGACAGGACGGGACCTCCAGAGACGCTCTATGTGACCGCATAAGATACATCAAGAATTTTTACACCAACCACATGGCACTGTGTAACCAGGAGTATTCCGCGCATCCTGCGGTCATGTGACCCCATTTACAACCCACCGCGCCCCACGTAACGCACCTGTTTTGGATTTGGTCTCCAGTGAATTTGATGTATTTGTTCTTCTCCATCAGCTTGGATATGAGGGTGTCGATGACAACCTTCTGGCTCTGAAAAGCCTCCTCGATAAACTGATACCTAAGAGCGAGACCTTATCATAAAACATCATTCAACAAATCCTGAAAAAACAAGTCACTGTTAATTGACTCTTGGTATTCTCTGTATGCAGCCTGCAGTGTAAAGAATGGAGGTTTCTGTTATGTTGGTCACTGCTACATCCAGGTTCCTGTGCATTACATGGGTGAAGTTTAGAAAGCTGTAATTTCTCTTTAACAAAGTATATAAATATAATAATTACAATAGATATCTGCAACAGGACCCTTCAAGCAGAATGAAAACTCACCATGCTTTACACTGCAGGCCGCATTCATATAACTGTTGTAACCGATGTAGAATAGAAGTGACTATTTTATGCAGGTGCGGCGTTCTCCCCCTACCTGTGCTCCTTGTGCTCCTGGAGCTGACAGTCCCTGCAGGTCAGTTTATCACAGGTTTCACAGTAGAGTTTCAGCTGCTCTTTCTTGTGGAACGGACAGAAGACGGGGCGCTGACTGTTCGCTCCGACTGCTAGAGAAAGAGATCAGAGTCATGTAGATAAAACCAAAAACCGCGTGGAACAAACGTAACATCTTCTAAACACAATCTGAACTCTAGCAATACAATGAGACCAACATCGTGAACGCAGCTCTGGCAGGGACTAGAGCAGAAGACTAGATAAAACTGTAAATAAACTTAAAGTATCAACAAAGTTCCTCATCACAAGACTGGGGCGGATCTATCATCTGGGGTGAGGGATCACCCCGTTGTGTTATTCACTCCACTGAACTGAACCTCCACAAGTAGAACTCAGAGGGGAGACTAGTAGCCCGGCTCTCGGAACGGTGTTTGATCCAGAAAATATGGTGGAGACACAGTCCATATCTCACGTACCGAACACTGCCCTGTGAATAATGCCTGAGAGATACAGCATACAATTCTACCTGCAGTCACCACTAGGGGGAGCTCACTACATACAGATATATACAGCTCCCATAGAGTTACATGATAACATTCTACTGCCTGCAGCCACCACTAGGGGGAGCTCACTACATACAGATATATACAGCTCCCTCTAGTGGTGGTTTAGGGCAGGTAGAATGCTCACCCCTGGTAGTCTGTAGATCGGGGCAGCTGTTCCAGAGAATATGTAATCCGACTCTGCAGACTCCTGTAATCCACGGACTCCCACATACAGGACACTGCTGGGATTGGTATATTATGGAGATTCCTCTATAAGGGCTGCGATCCCCGAGCGTCTGATATAAACGCGGTCATGTGATCTCTTACCGGGAGGAACCTCCTCTTTTTGGCGGACTGTGTGGTCCTTGGTGAACTTCACCCTCTGATGGGCCTGCACGCAGTTCTTACACAGCCATTCCACGCACTCCACACAGAAGCCTCGCGCCTCCGCGTTGTCCTCGCAGCTCGTGCACGCTTGCTGCAAGAAATAAAAATACATCAGACCTCGTCGCTACACCGCGGATCTCACGTACACAATCTACAGATTTTACGGGTTAGTATATTTCTTATTCTACCAGAATTCAGCAAAGCGTAACATCGGACCGCTGTACAGGGACTGAGGTAAACACTACATATCCCTCAATGCAGTACAGCGGAGCATGCTCAGTACAGTCTGCAGCATAAGACCAGCTGTAACTGACGATAAAGAGAAGGATCACAAAGCTTTACCCAGCGTGGTGTGTACACAGCCTCCGGCAGCTGCAGCGAGCTGAGGACTGAACAGGAATGACGGGACTAATCTGTACAATAGCCATTCCCTTGCAGCTCTGGATGTTACTGGAGTATTAGACTTGATAAGTGAAGCAAACACAATTCTGCTAATTGCTATTGGAAACAGTCAGCAAGCTTGTGGGAAGACACCCCCGTAAAAGCTTTGCTGAGCTCCAATAACGCAGGGAGTTATTCCTACATGGTAGAAGTACACAGGGTCTGCTGAAAAGACCTCCCAGAATGCAAATCCCCACAACGAGCAGGGAATGCTGGGAGATTTCAGCTCTGGAGCATAAAAACCTGAAGACAACGGGGGGGGGGGGGGGGGGGGTACACCACCAACGAGGAGGAGCCCGGGGAGAGGTTACGCAGTGCGGTGATCGGCTGCGCGGCTCGTACAGGTAACGCACGGGGTTGTTACGGTTTTCACTTGTACGGGTCACGCAGCCAAAACGAAAGTAGTATGGAGTAAAACCGAGGCACGACACCTCTACGAGTGCAGGCTGCTACAGACATAATTATCATGACATGTAACATCGGGAAGATTCCACTGCTGCAGTGTCGGCGCAGTGTGTCACTGACTCACCTGGCTTGGCTTCTCCACGGTGCTGCTCGGGACTTCTGTGGTGTCACGTACAAAGTAATTCTCTATAACGTCTCTGTCGGCGCACTCCTGGCTGCACACGGGACAGCGGATGATTCCCACTGCAAGAGACAAGACAGGCGATCAGAGGACGGGAGACATCAACCCATCCGAACCTGGGAAAGCTGGGAGGCAACCGACACCATTATCTCATGTAGGGGATGTCACTCAGCTTCCCCAGACTCCTGATTGGCAAATCTGGACACAAGATGTAATGTATTTTATATGTAAACAGATAGGACATTGTGGGACCGCTGGGACACCCCACACCCCGGATTATAACCCGAGACCCTGTATACAATGAAGACGAAAAACGGAAACCTAGAGAGGGGGCGGAGCGGCTGTGAGATTACTCCACCATAAACATCCAACACACGGCTCCTCAGAGGTCACCGCCGGTCAGTCATGTGTTACCTACAGCACAGGAGGATCTGAGGGCAAATACTATCTGTACACAGCGACTCCACCAGCAGAATAGTGAGTGCAGCTCTGGAGTATAATACAGGATGTAACTCAGGATCAGTACAGGATAAGTAATGTAATGTATGTACACAGCGACTCCACCAGCAGAATAGTGAGTGCAGCTCTGGAGTATAATACAGGATGTAACTCAGGATCAGTACAGGATAAGTAATGTAATGTATGTACACAGTGACTCCACCAGCAGAATAGTGAGTGCAGCTCTGGAGTATAATACAGGATGTAACTCAGGATCAGTACAGGATAAGTAATGTAATGTACACAGCGACTCCACCAGCAGAATAGTGAGTGCAGCTCTGGAGTATAATACAGGATGTAACTCAGGATCAGTACAGGATAAGTAATGTATGTATGTACACAGTGACTCCACCAGCAGAATAGTGAGTGCAGCTCTGGAGTATAATACAGGATGTAACTCAGGATCAGTACAGGATAAGTAATGTAATGTACACAGCGACTCCACCAGCAGAATAGTGAGTGCAGCTCTGGAGTATAATACAGGATGTAACTCAGGATCAGTACAGGATATGTAATGTATGTACACAGTGAGTGCACCAGCAGAATAGTGAGTGCAGCTCTGGAGTATAATACAGGATGTAACTCAGGATCAGTACAGGATAAGTAATGTAATGTATGTACACAGTGACTCCACCAGCAGAATAGTGAGTGCTGCTCTGGAGTATAATACAGGATGTAACTCGGGATCAGTACAGGATAAGTAATGTAATGTATGTACACAGTGACTCCACCAGCAGAATAGTGAGTGCAGCTCTGGAGTATAATACAGGATGTAACTCAGGATCAGTACAGGATAAGTAATGTAATTAATGTACACAGTGACTCCTCCAGCACAATAGTGAGTGCAGCTCTGGGGTATAATACAGGATGTAACTCAGGATCAGTACAGGATAAGTAATGTATGTACACAGTGACTCCACCAGCAGAATAGTGAGTACAGCTCTGGAGTATAATACAGGATATAACTCAGGATCAGCACAGGATAAGTAATGTAATGTATGTACACAGTGACTCCACCAGCAGAATAGTGAGTGCAGCTCTGGAGTATAATACAGGATGTAACTCAGGATCAGTACAGGATAAGTAATATAATGTATGTACACAGTGACTCCACCAGCAGAATAGTGAGTGCAGCTCTGAAGTATAATACAGGATGTAACTCAGGATCAGTACAGGATAAGTAATGTAATTAATGTACACAGTGACTCCTCCAGCACAATAGTGAGTGCAGCTCTGGAGTATAATACAGGATATGTAATGTATGTACACAGTGACTCCACCAGCAGAATAGTGAGTGCAGCTCTGGAGTATAATACAGGATGTAACTCAGGATCAGTACAGGATAAGTAATGTGTGTATGTACACAGTGACTCCACCAGCAGAATAGTGAGTGCAGCTCTGGAGTATAATACAGGATATAACTCAGGATCAGTACAGGATAAGTAATGTAATGTATGTACACAGTGACTCCACCAGCAGAATAGTGAGTGCAGCTCTGGAGTATAATACAGGATGTAACTCAGGATCAGTACAGGATAAGTAATGTATGTACACAGTGACTCCACCAGCAGAATAGTGAGTACAGCTCTGGAGTATAATACAGGATATAACTCAGGATCAGTACAGGATAAGTAATGTAATTAATGTACACAGTGACTCCTCCAGCAGAATAGTGAGTACAGCTCTGGAGTATAATACAGGATATAACTCAGCATCAGTACAGGATAAGTAATGTAATGCATGTATACAGTGACTCCACCAGCAGAATAGTGAGTGCAGCTCTGGAGTATAATACAGGATATGTAATGTATGTACACAGTGACTCCACCAGCAGAATAGTGAGTGCAGCTCTGGAGTATAATACAGGATATAACTCAGGATCAGCACAGGATAAGTAATGTAATGTATGTACACAGTGACTCCACCAGCAGAATAGTGAGTGCAGCTCTGGAGTATAATACAGGATGTAACTCAGGATCACTACAGGATATGTGATGTAATGTATGTACACAGTGACTCCACCAGCAGAATAGTGAGTGCAGCTCTGGAGTATAATACAAGATGTAACTCCGGATCAGTACAGGATAAGTAATGTAATGTATGTACACAGTGACTCCACCAGCAGAATAGTGAGGGCAGCTCTGGTGTATAATACAGGATGTAACTCAGGATCAGTACAGGATAAGTAATGTAATGTATGTACACAGTGACTCCACCAGCAGAATAGTGAGTGCAGCTCTGGAGTATAATACAAGATGTAACTCAGGATCAGTACAGGATAAGTAATGTAATGTATGTACACAGTGACTCCACCAGCAGAATAGTGAGTGCAGCTCTGGAGTATAGTACAGGATGTAACTCAGGATCAGTACAGGATAAGTAATGTAATGTATGTACACAGTGACTCCACCAGCAGAATAGTGAGTGCTGCTCTGGAGTATAATACAGGATGTAACAGGGATTTTGTTTTTATCTTTTCTTTCATCTAAGAATTTTGACTTAATTTACATTTTCAATTAATTAAGGCACCAAAAATAACTCACAGGAAATTTACATAATTATATTTCCAGACGCTAATTGAAGTGTAAACAGCAGCCAGGATTTTAATCTCCAGCAGGCGACCTTTACACCCCTCCCCCTCTGTCTGGCACGGTCGTTGCACCTCCTGCACCCGCCCCCCACAATCGGTTCAGTTTCGGGGTGCGCTGTATAACAGAGGGGAACATTACATATTTATATGATACACAGAACAGATAATATACAGGTCACTATTAATAGTTTTGTCTGAAACGGTGAACGGGTTTAACTATAAACATAACAAATATAAAAATATAAATACAAAATGCAATAATTGCTCTGACTCCATCAGCAAACCAGCGGCTCCACCTGCGTGATTCAGAAGTGAAGCTCCGCCCACTACACGCGTCATGTGCATGAGGTCATTGTAAACAAAAAACCACGACCGCCCCGGCCCGTAAAACCTGCGCTGACAAAGTCATCTAGAAGCGGTCACGGAGCCCCAGAGAGACTTAAAGGACAAGTCCACAATTACCAAAATTTCAGCTTCCATCTACACACACCATGGAGTTACTCCATAAACCAACCACAAGTCACATCCAAAGCTGCATTTACAGATCTCCCGGTTGCCCTTTGAAAAACAGGCTGTGGTTTACGGGCATCTTACTATATTAATGGTAAGGTACCGGTCTACTGAGCTCCCACAATGCAGTGTGCTAAAAACCGCAAGAATGGTGGTTGCAGCTTTGGATGTGATTGGAGCCGTTTTGGAAAAGTTACTGACCACGTCTAGATGTAGATAGAGGTTGTGAATTTTTACCTTGAGGTCTAAAAACAAAGGAAGAAGCGAGATGTGCTTAACGTCCGTGATCTAGAACCCCCCCCAGTTCCATAATATAGACCCCCCCCAGTTCCTGAATTAAAGGGGGTGCTTGGAAAGATACCACTCAAGCGCAAAGATCTCCAGACACCCAAATAGAAGAAAAATCCTGTGATACCGACCTAAAAAAAATAGGGGGGAGGGTGGAACCGGGAGGGTCAGGGGGTGGGACCGCCATCAATGTAGCCGGGTGGGGGATGGGAACCAGCGTTGTAATTTTCAATTTTACTATTTATATTCTAGAAAATAGTCGGCGCCCTAAACCGGCCGGAAATTTGTAAAAACCTCCATTCTCTATAATCGGCGCACCAATAATGCGGGTAATAACCCCCCCCCCATTTATCATGACATGGTGCGATCCCCGCGCGGGGGAGGCCCATCCCCGTCACGTTTCCATTAATACACATGACGTTCGGCTCTGGAAACCGCCTCAAACTGGTTTGAACTGGATATGGCTGAAAAAATCCAGACTCGTCGTCTCTCGGCTTGAAACAGTTCAAACCATTCACAGAGGGAGGGGGGGGGGACGGCAAAAATAGAATGTGTAGACTTTAGAACGTACTGCAGGACTACATGAAAAATAACTGCAACATTAGTGTCCTGAAACCCTCTGCACTGCCAATCACGGCCGCAACACGAACCGTAGACATCAAATAAATGAGGCGGATCTGCACCGGCAACATGAGCGGCAACCCCCGAGACCGCAATGTGAAGGTTTAGCTGCACGGTGGGACGTTAAAGGGGACCACGCTACTTTTTGAGAGTCCATTTCGTGGCGCTTTAATTTAGACTCGATCGATTTTAAAAGAGGTAGTCAAGGATTTTGAAAAAAAACAAGAAAAACATGTCGACTTTTGTCTAAAAACAGCCCCGCACCCGTCTACAGGTTGTGTCCGGTATTGCAGCTCAGACTCATGCACTTCAATAGAGTGAAGCTGCATTACCAGACACAACCTTTGTACAGGTGCGGCGCTGTTTCTGGACGAAAGTAATCTTGGACTATCCCTTAAACAAAAGGGCAAAATAATTGGACAGGATCAGGAAATAAAGATGAGGTCGATGTTGACAGAACGGGAAGAACTCCACCCAGAAGTGGGAAAATTGGCCTAGACTCCAGTGATCTGTAGGGGAGGCGATCAGTGTGTCGTGTGTCACGTTTAGTAGCCAGACGACAAGAAGTCCCATAGACCTGACCTAATGTACAGAGACCCTACTTGCTGACAGGTTCCCCTCCGTTTCTTGCCTGGTGTTAAAGGGACATTTATGTCCTCCGTTCCGGAAGTAGAAGTGTTGGCGGATTTCACCTGTTCCTAACATTTGTGCCTTCCGGGAGGAATAGACCTTGTTGGGTCAATGTCTGTAGAGCACATATCCCACCTGACAACCCCCCCCCCCCCCCCGGCATCACAACATACTATGGCTGCCCAAAGATATCAGTAAGATCGGACCACCAGACCCCCCTCCCGTCATTAAAAAATAAATCCTGTGCAGCCATCTTTAGGGGCCACACGGAGGGCAGGATCCAGTGACATCAATGATGGAACCTACAGAGCCGCGTGGACAGATCTAGAGGCCCGGTGAGACCGCGTGCCAGAGGCCCGGTGAGACCGCGTGCCAGAGGCCCGGTGAGACCGCGTGCCAGAGGCCCGGTGAGACCGCGTGCCAGAGGCCCGGTGAGACCGCGTGCCAGAGGCCCGGTGAGACCGCGTGCCAGAGGCCCGGTGAGACCGCGTGCCAGAGGCCCGGTGAGACCGCGTGCCAGAGGCCCGGTGAGACCGCGTGCCAGAGGCCCGGTGAGACCGCGTGCCAGAGGCCCGGTGAGACCGCGTGCCAGAGGCCCGGTGAGACCGCGTGCCAGAGGCCCGGTGAGACCGCGTGCCAGAGGCCCGGTGAGACCGCGTGCCAGAGCCCCAGGAGACCTGCGGTCATGAGACTTTTCTATCTACAGATCAAGAGGAGGAGGCAGGAGTAAAATGACTGCAGGATCAGACTACACATTTGTAGTCTGTAACCATGGAGACACATAGATCCACATTGGAGCTGTAGACACCAAACAGTAGAATGTTTTTAATCAAGACTATTTAAAAACGAGTTTCTCTAGTCTGGATGCAGGACGGTAAAGATCTCGTACCTAGTAACTCATTTTCTATTTGGGGGGGGGGGTAGACGGCATCTTGAAGCATTGCCGGGGTGTAAAGGGTCAACGCTGCAAGTCCAGTGTCTACATATTAAGATGCTGGTTATAATAATCCCGCCGTCCATGTGCCGACCCTGTGCACCTGCAGCGCCTCAATCTCAGCACTTTGGTTTATTGGGTACAAGGAAAAATGTCGCAGTCAAGGCTGATGTGTGACCAGTACTGATCCTGGGGCACAGAGGGGAAGGGCATGCTGGGTAAGATCGCACGTGCTGCGGACTCGTGACAGTGGGTGGGGTGATGACTCAGTCTTGTCAGTTATTTACCCACGAGTCACTGCCAAGTTTGGAGACGTTTATTTATCACAGCCGGTAATCTCCGCATTTTATAACGTATCGCAGCGAAGCGGCGGCGGACAGAACGCTTCTAACTGGTTACAGGATCCGCCGCGTGGAATGAACGAGTACCCAGGATGTTCCATATAATGGGATTAGCTTTAAAAGTCCTCCATGTCGGCAGCTGGTACCGGTAAATGAAAACTATTGCGCCAAAAAGTAAAATCCAGTCCCAGGAAATCAAACTGAACCGGCACCAAACGCCCTTTATATGGTGCAGAGCCAGACGCCAAGTGTCCGTGATCCAATGCTGAATATGGCAGTGTCAGTGATCCAATGCTGAATATGGCACCGAGTGTCAGTGATCCAATGCTGAATATGGCACCGAGTGTGTCAGTGATCCAATGCTGAATATGGCACCAAATGTCAGTGATCCAATGCTGAATATGGCACCGAGTGTCAGTGATCCAATGCTGAATATGGCACCAAATGTCAGTGATCCAATGCTGAATATGGCACAGAGTGTGTCAGTGATCCAATGCTGAATATGGCACCAAATGTCAGTGATCCAATGCTGAATATGGCACCGAGTGTGTCAGTGATCCAATGCTGAATATGGCACCAAATGTCAGTGATCCAATGCTGAATATGGCACCGAGTGTCAGTGATCCAATGCTGAATATGGCACCGAGTGTCAGTGATCCAATGCTGAATATGGCACCGAGTGTCAGTGATCCAATGCTGAATATGGCACCGAGTGTCAGTGATCCAATGCTGAATATGGCACCGAGTGTCAGTGATCCAATGCTGAATATGGCACCGAGTGTCAGTGATCCAATGCTGAATATGGCACCGAGTGTCAGTGATCCAATGCTGAATATGGCACCGAGTGTCAGTGATCCAATGCTGAATATGGCACCGAGTGTCAGTGATCCAATGCTGAATATGGCACCGAGTGTCAGTGATCCAATGCTGAATATGGCACCGAGTGTCAGTGATCCAATGCTGAATATGGCACCGAGTGTTGCTGAATATGGCACCGAGTGTCAGTGATCCAATGCTGAATATGGCACCGAGTGTCAGTGATCCAATGGTGAATATGGCACCGAGTGTCAGTGATCCAATGGTGAATATGGCACCGAGTGTCAGTGATCCAATGGTGAATATGGCACCGAGTGTCAGTGATCCAATGCTGAATATGGCACCAAGTGTCAGTGATCCAATGGTGAATATGGCACCGAGAGTCAGTGATCCAATGCTGAATATGGCACCGAGTGCCAGTAATTTTTTTTCGCTTAACTTGATGAATGATCCATTGGTTTGGTGCTTAACCTGGTGCCAAGCGTCAGCCATTTAGGGTTTGGTACCAATAGTGTTGTTACTCAGTGCCAGTTATACAGATGGGTCACAGCGGGGACGTCGGATGTTGTTAACCTGCAGGTCCCCAGTGGACGCCTCACACCTCATCTTAATATTTACATCACTTCAAGGATTAAGCAAATAAAGTTGATTGACATGAGATTTTCTTCAGTAAGGCCCTGTGCACACGGCCGTGCCCGTAAAATATGAAAAGTAGGACAAGCTCCATAATTCCCGGCACGGACACCTACCTGTAGCCATACGGAAAGGTGTCCGCGGCCAATAGAACCGGGTGGGTCCGTGTTTGCAAACCGTATTACAGTCCGCAATTACGGAGATTTTTTACAGTCATGTGCATGGGGCCTAATTCTGTGGACGTGACCGTATCTGAAGAAGCATCTGACGCCGATTCATCTGGGAACATGTGAATTATAGCGCCAATAAATCTGCACATTGATCCGCAGCTCACAGACGAAAACACAATAAAACTGCAGCGAATGTCACCAACAGGTAACGGGGTCAGCGCCGCTTCTCCCTGAACATCAATCTCTGCGTGCCACAAAGCATGCCCACAACACGCAAACAAACCAATAGGTGATGGGGACAGCTCAGCGATTCCTCTATGTACAATGACCATTGCAGGTCACAAAGCATGCCCACAACACTCTGAGGTCAATAGATGATGGGACAGTTGAGCTCCTCCACCCAACATGCACCGGTTATGGATTACGCTCACTACATTCTTCCATAGAAGTCATTTTCTGACTGAGGTTTTTTATGTCCAGGTGTTTTTGTTTGACTAACTTATATTCATGTCACAAAATTAAACAAAATATAATGAACGCTACTAGAAAAAGCCGCGCGTCCAGAAAATCCAGGTCGCCCCTGCGTCAGCCCACTAGAAGCCCAGCCACCGTAGAGGTTTCGGACTATTGACAAGTTTTGGTTTGTTTTTTTAAGAATAAAATCCAAATCAAAAGCCAAAAAAAATAAAAACAAAGCAATAATCGTCCTCTTACAGGGGCTCTGACAATATTATACTCCAGTCACCTCTAGAAAAATACAGATTGTCAGGTCTGGCAGACGTCCACATACAATCACCACTCCATCCTCAGCGACACCGACGAGGGTCGTTGATTGTCCAAAACGCCAACTAAGTCGCCGGGTTACCGTGTTTATATAGGATGAGCATCACCTCATCCTATATAAAGTAGCACACCGTGATCTGTGCAACAATAAATGATGTCTTCCCGTGTGTGCTGGAGTTCCAAGACGATCAATCCCTCTGACCTCACGCCTTCCTGCAGCCCCTGCTGCTTCAGCTTCTGTACAGAACAAGAACTCGAACCCTATTTGCAGGGCTCAGGCTCCGTGTCTGTGCTGAGAGACATCACATCTGACCCCCTCCCGCTGCTGGTTCAGGGTCTGTTAGGCACGGAGCAATTCTAATGTGGAATAGAAAAGCAACATCACCCATGATGCAGTGGGGCGGGATCTCAGGTAAGCGGTTCACACCTGTCCGCTCTTCTGTTGTGGTACGGATGACATGTAATCTATTTCCCTGAGTCATCGCCTGCACTCGTAAGACAGGTAAGTGTCAGTTTTTCCACGGTTGGGATCGTCGGGACTGCAGCAGGTTTTCCATCTGATGTTTCTAACATGGAAATCACCGGGACGACAGACGGAGGAACATTGACGCCATCCTTGATACTCGTCGTCTCGCCCTTAAAATCCCATTGCTTCAATATTAAAACCGGATGGGAAGATCATTGTTACTTGCTTGGAGGTGGCAGCTAGCAGAATTCAGAATGCAGCTCTGGATGTGAAGCAACAAGTGGGTGTCCTGGTCCCCGTAGGACAAGATGTCAGACCTCCCGCGTACACTGCATTACTAGAACGTTCCATCACGTTCAGCTTCTCTCCTTATGGTTAGAGGGCAGGAAGAGGCTCCATCTCAGGCAGGAGCTGGTCAAGAACAGGAAGACGTCATAGACTCCTCTTCCACTAGAGGCGCACTTGGTGGCCAACATTTGTTTACTGTGTGAATGACGGCCAAGAGTCCACTGGAAAATATGGCGCAAACATTCATTGCGGTGCACAGACTGTGACCAGACATATCGGTTATATGTAAGGAGCCACATAATAGCGCAGCACATCCTTCACACGGCGACTTTATTTCACGTGAGCCGCGGTATAACAAAATCTGCCGCAATGTCAGGACATGGAAATTCCCCGCTGACTGTTGTATATAGCCGGGGCAGGGGGGGGGGGGGGGGGGTAATATTCTATCCCTATTGGAGCGTCACTGCGCAGCTTTACAGAACACTGCAGATAATGGGGTGATTCAGGTAGGTGGGTGATACCAGAGAGAAGACGATCACATGGGGGCTCCACTGTCAGCCTCAACAATAAGGTGGCACCACCAGGACAACTAAGGCAGAGGTACTAGATACCCCCCAGGAACGCCCCCACAGATGCCGAAGCACAAGTCACCATGTGGTCAGGTCTGTGTGAAAAACGGAATGACAACGACTGGAAGCCAAGAAAAATCTACAGACGACTCGACAAGAACGACAGAACGAGCAAGAAACGGGAGAAAATAATAAAACGTAAAGCAATTCCCCTATAATGTCCCAGCTGCAGACTGAGGCCCCATGCACACAACAGCAAAAAACCTCCGTTTTTGCGGACCGCAATTGTGGTCCGCAAAAACGGAGCCATTCACTTTCATTGAACACTGACACCTTTCCGTAACACTACGGAAGGGTGTCCGTGCCGTGGAAATGTTCCGGGAATTATGGAACATGTCCGTTCTTTCGCATTTTGCGGGCCGTGCTCCCATACTTTGTATGGGAGCACGGCCCGAAAATGCGGCTGTCAGTCAGCGGCCGACCGTGCCCGCAATCGCGGGCACGGTCGTGTGCATGGGGCCTGAGCAGGACGAGGCGTTGGGTAAGCAGCCGCCTCAATGCCAGGCAGTAGCTACAAAAGCAGGAACAATTTTAGGCTGCATAAAAAAAAAATTCAAACATAATATCACCTCTCTATAAATATATTTTTTACGGCCTTAATATTTATTTTGGGAATCCTTAAAATGAAAAAAAAAAAAAAAGGTAAATGAGAACTGGAGAGGGTTCAAAGCTGGGCAAAAAACAGGACTTGCTTAGCTTGGGAAAACGTATTAACATGTAGAACTATATATAAAGAACCGGACATCGTGCCAATGTGGAGGAAAGGCGGCTCCATCATCAACATAGGAAAGGGTTCTTTACAGTAAGAGCAGTCAAACTATGGAACAAGAGATAACGGCAGATAATGGGACAGAATGTACAGGCGTCCGATGTCGGCTCCCACCAATACAACAGTCTCATTATTTGGTCACCACCGGAGAGTTTTACAGCCAGAGCGGCCAACGTGATGTTCTTAAGTGTGACCGTAAGAACTTCTTCTCTAGACTGCCTGACTCCAGGACGTTGCCCGGCCCGTCACACAAGCTAATTATCGATTGAATGGAGCAAATGAAGACGCCGTATTCCTCGCGCTGACCGCCGCCGGTGACCAGGAATTCTGCAGTCACATGTAAAGAATTACTGCGGACTCTGATCCTGGGTCCACGGTGCAAAAATCAGACTCTGGAACCATCCGGCCTCGTTCATAAACGGCGGCAGAAAGCGGCAGGGAGTGATTTTTCCGTTTGTAACGCTTTGACGAGAATTTTCTCATATACTGCCAGCAAGCAGAGATCCTGAAAATGGCGAGGAATTAAACCACAAAAGTCTATTAAGAAATTGAACAGCTTTGTATTATAAAACAATATTAAGAATTCAAGGTACATAAAGTGGAAAACCCCTTTAAATCAGCAGTGAAGACCCCTCTGAAATAGGGACCACCTTTCAAAATTATGCGGCATGTCCCAAGAACCGCGTGCTTCTGTCCCATGTAGGACTAACATTACAGGCGACCGGACCACAAAATTAGAACTGGGCCCAAGTGTGGATTTCATATACCGCGCGGTCTACGTTTTTAAACAACGGTCCTGTATCGGCAATGTGCACCATCCATCGCAGCCTCTGGAGACCCCCCCAGACCGGTAGCTCCGACATGCACTGCAAGACGCCGCGCACACAGGGACCTAACACCACGGGGGGTGGGCGACTAATCCATTGTGCCTTACACCAGGGCGGAGAATAACCTTACCCCATTGTGTGACTTCCATTACACATTTCCATGATCTGCGTGGCCGGGACCCCACAAAAAAGTCACACAAGAATAAAGTCCCTGGACTAAAAGTCATAAAATAACGACATCGGTATCAGATATCACAACATCACACGTCTCTTCATGAACGGTTTCCACCGGCCAGAACCCGTGATGTGCCAAGAAATGTGCCGATACCGGAATTATAAGAGCTGAACCATGAGGAGGATGTCTGTCCACAAGCATGCGGACTGCTCCAAATAACCAGCAGAATAGCGAGTGCAGCTCTTGAGTATAATACAGGATGTAACTCAGGATCAGTACAGGATAAGTAATGTAATGTATGTACACAGTGACTCCACCAGCAGAATAGTGAGTGCAGCTCTGGAGTATAATACAGGATGTAACTCAGGATCAGTACAGGATAAGTAATGTATGTGCACAGTGACTCCACCAGCAGAATAGTGAGTGCAGCTCTGGAGTATAATACAGGATGTAACTCAGGATCAGTACATGATAAGTAATGTAATGTATGTACACAGTGACTCCACCAGCAGAATAGTGAGTGCAGCTCTGGATTATAATACAGGATGTAACTCAGGATCAGTACAGGATAAGTAATGTAATGTATGTACACAGTGACTCCACCAGCAGAATAGTGAGTGCAGCTCTGGAGTATAATACAGGATGTAACTCAGGATCAGTACAGGATAAGTAATGTATGTACACACACAGTGACTCCACCAGCAGAATAGCGAGTGCAGCTCTGGAGTATAATACAGGATGTAACTCAGGACCAGTACAGTATAAGTAATGTATGTACACAGTGACTCCACCAGCAGAATAGTGAGTGCAGCTCTGGATTATAATACAGGATGTAACTCAGGATCAGTACAGGATAAGTAATGTAATGTATGTACACAGTGACTCCACCAGCAGAATAGTGAGTGCAGCTCTGGAGTATAATACAGGATGTAACTCAGGATCAGTGCAGGATAAGTAATGTAATGTATGTACACAGTGACTCCACCAGCAGAATAGTGAGTGCAGCTCTGGAGTATAATACAGGATATAACTCAGGATCAGTACAGGATAAGTAATGTAATGTATGTACACAGTGACTCCACCAGCAGAATAGTGAGTGCAGCTCTGGAGTATAATACAGGATGTAACTCAGGATCAGTACAGGATAAGTAATGTATGTACACAGTGACTCCACCAGCAGAATAGCGAGTGCAGCTCTGGAGTATAATACAGGATGTAACTCAGGACCAGTACAGTAATGTAATGTATGTACACAGTGACTCCACCAGCAGAATAGTGAGTGCAGCTCTGGGGTATAATACAGGATGTAACTCAGGATCAGTACAGGATAAGTAATGTAATGTATGTACACAGTGACTCCACCAGCAGAATAGTGAGTGCAGCTCTGGAGTATAATACAGGATGTAACTCAGGATCAGTACAGGATAAGTAATGTATGTACACAGTGACTCCACCAGCAGAATAGCGAGTGCAGCTCTGGAGTATAATACAGGATGTAACTCAGGACCAGTACAGTAATGTAATGTATGTACACAGTGACTCCACCAGCAGAATAGTGAGTGCAGCTCTGGGGTATAATACAGGATGTAACTCAGGATCAGTACAGGATAAGTAATGTAATGTATGTACACAGTGACTCCACCAGCAGAATAGTGAGTGCAGCTCTGGAGTATAATACAGGATGTAACTCAGGATCAGTACAGGATAAGTAATGTAATGTATGTACACAGTGACTCCACCAGCAGAATAGTGAGTGCAGCTCTGGAGTATAATACAGGATATAACTCAGGATCAGTACAGGATAAGTAATGTAATGTATGTACACAGTGACTCCACCAGCAGAATAGTGAGTGCAGCTCTGGAGTATAATACAGGATGTAACTCAGGATCAGTACAGGATAAGTAATGTAATGTATGTACACAGTGACTCCCCCAGCAGAATAGTGAGTGCAGCTCTGGAGTATAATACATGATATAACTCAGGATCAGTATAGGATAAGTAATGCATGTACACAGTGACTCCACCAGCAGAATAGTGAGTGCAGCTCTGGAGTATAATACAGGCTGTAACTCAGGATCAGTACAGGATAAGTAATGTAATGTATGTACACAGTGACTCCTCCAGCAGAATAGTGAGTGCAGCTCTGGAGTATAATACAGGATGTAACTCAGGATCAGTACAGGATAAGTAATGTAATGTATGTACACAGTGACTCCACCAGCAGAATAGTGAGTGCAGCTCTGGAGTATAATACAGGATATAACTCAGGATCAGTACAGGATAAGTAATGTAATGTATGTACACAGTGACTCCACCAGCAGAATAGTGAGTGCAGCTCTGGAGTATAAGACAGGATGTAACTCAGGATCAGTACAGGATAAGTAATGTAATGTATGTACACAGTGACTCCACCAGCAGAATAGTGAGTGCAGCTCTGGAGTATAATACAGGATATAACTCAGGATCAGTACAGGATAAGTAATGTAATGTATGTACACAGTGACTCCACCAGCAGAATAGTGAGTGCAGCTCTGGAGTATAAGACAGGATGTAACTCAGGATCAGTACAGGATAAGTAATGTAATGTATGTACACAGTGACTCCACCAGCAGAATAGTGAGTGCAGCTCTGGAGTATAATACAGGATATAACTCAGGATCAGTACAGGATAAGTAATATAATGTATGTACACAGTGACTGCTGTTTATGGAGCTTATTCTATACAAGTTAGACAGATGCGGTTTACAGGTGCCACTAGCGGCTAATGTGAGTTTTTCCTAAAAACTGGCGCTGCTTTTAACTGCAATAGATTTTGCCGTTTCCAGCTGAGAGATAAGCGGCACAATATTCAGTGTAAAAATCATTAAATTCATCAATCTAGAATAATAAAAGTAAAGTTTTACGTCTCATACAACAGTAAAGAACTTGGGGAGGGTCGACCTCTGCGTGCTGCCGGTCCCTGAAATTACCACAGAACTGCTAAGGATTCGATAGAAAGCGATGAAATACGAGACCAGCGCCAAATAAACACCAGACAGGGTCGGATCGGCCACGTTACCAACGGTGACCATTGAGCAGCCATTAGTTGCGACTCTGCAGTCACCGATGAAAACCGAGAACAAACTCCTCACAAAGCGGCTGCACGAGCCGTCCATGAAGTAAGAAATAGCGCAGAGATACGGCGTCCGATACAACGTATTGCACCCCCTCCCTCAACACGGTGAAAATTATCCGGGCACGGCTCAGTGGCGGCAAAGTGTTTACTAGAGTCCTGCTCACACAGCTGAGGTTTAGTTACAATGTATCAGTGTAGGAGCTATCAGCCTGGTGATTTGTGCTGCTGCTGTTTATCTCACAGGATTCACCGAGACATTGTAACAAACCTATTGGCTGCGTGAACGGGACAAGGCCAGGAAAAGTTTTAGCCTCTGGATGTAAAACAAGAATGTTTTCGTTCGTTGACAACCAGCAGAGTTCTTAAAAACGATGAAGAATTGACAGTCTATTAAAAAGTTGCAAAACTTTACAATTCATAAAACCACATTCACATCTTGAATTTTTATGAAGTTTCGGCCAAATCCCATCAGTGACGGACGCACGGTAGATATCAGGGTTCAGTGTGGGGACCTCCATATTATTGGGGGACAAGACATGGGGTTCAGTAGAGCACCTAGCACTCAATCATCCTCCATACACCGTGACAAGAGGTGGAGCAGTAACTATTTGGGGGTTACCTACGGTTTCGGGGTACGCCTGGCTCTAGACTCGTTCAGGACTGTGGACCGTATTCCTGGGGATTCAATAGTCACGGTGCTCAGTGTGAGAATGATGACCAGGATATATTGGGGTTCACCTGTTAACATTCAGGGTCACATTTTACTATTGAGGTCACCCCGTAATTTGCCAGGTGTTGGGGTGACAGGAGCGATGGGGACAGTTCCTCTGCCCGGTGTTGGGATGAAGCTGATTTAGGGGTTCGGTGTTTAGAGGTCCTTCACATGAGCTCCATGCTCTACATACAAGCACAGTTCTGGGGTGACCACAATTTTTTTTGGGGCAATATAGCGGTCACCCTGCGGTCATGGAGAAAGGTGTTTGTGAATCACTGAGCATGTGGCGCCCGAGGGCAGATATTAGGGTGTGGGGTCACTAGTTAGATGTCTGTTAGATATTGGGGGTCTCAGGGGGCATGTCTGTTAGATATTGGGGGTCTCAGGGGGCAGTAGAGATATCTGAGGGCCACATTATCAGGCTGCAGGGTGTCAGACACGAGGTACATGGGGCCGCGGTGATACTCATTCAGGTGACAATGACCCGTATGGGGTCACATTTTGGGTGCTGTTAGTGATAATACAGGGGTCCGGGGACACATTTGGCGGCGTCAGTAATAAAGGGGGTCACACTTGGGGTGTCGTTAGTGTTAACACAGGGGCCGGGGGTCACATTCGGGGTGTCGTTAGTGACCATACGGGAGTCACATTCGGGGTGTCGTTAGTGACCATACGGGAGTCACATTCGGGGTGTCGTTAGTGACCATACGGGAGTCACATTCGGGGTGTCGTTAGTGACCATACGGGAGTCACATTCGGGGTGTCGTTAGTGACCATACGGGAGTCACATTCGGGGTGTCGTTAGTGACCATACGGGAGTCACATTCGGGGTGTCGTTAGTGACCATACGGGAGTCACATTCGGGGTGTCGTTAGTGATCATACGGGAGTCACATTCGGGGTGTCGTTAGTGATCATACAGGGGCCGGGGTCACATTCGGGGTGTCGTTAGTGATCATACAGGGGCCGGGGTCACATTCGGGGTGTCGTTAGTGATCATACAGGGGCCGGGGTCACATTCGGGGTGTCGTTAGTGATCATACAGGGGCCGGGGTCACATTCGGGGTGTCGTTAGTGATCATACAGGGGCCGGGGTCACATTCGGGGTGTCGTTAGTGATCATACAGGGGCCGGGGTCACATTCGGGGTGTCGTTAGTGATCATACAGAGGCCGGGGTCACATTCGGGGTGTCGTTAGTGATCATACAGAGGCCGGGGTCACATTCGGGGTGTCGTTAGTGATCATACAGGGGCCGGGGTCACATTCGGGGTGTCGTTAGTGATCATACAGGGGCCGGGGTCACATTCGGGGTGTCGTTAGTGATCATACAGGGGCCGGGGTCACATTCGGGGTGTCGTTAGTGATCATACAGGGGCCGGGGTCACATTCGGGGTGTCGTTAGTGATCATACAGGGGCCGGGGTCACATTCGGGGTGTCGTTAGTGATCATACAGGGGCCGGGGTCACATTCCGGGTGTCGTTAGAGATAATACAGGGGCCGGGGTCACATTCGGGGTGTCGTTAGTGATCATACAGGGGCCGGGGTCACATTCGGGGTGTCGTTAGTGATCATACAGGGGCCGGGGTCACATTCGGGGTGTCGTAAGTGATCATACAGGGGCCGGGGTCACATTCGGGGTGTCGTAAGTGATCATACAGGGGCCGGGGTCACATTCGGGGTGTCGTTAGTGATCATACAGGGGCCGGGGTCACATTCGGGGTGTCGTTAGTGATCATACAGGGGCCGGGGTCACATTCGGGGTGTCGTTAGTGATCATACAGGGGCCGGGGTCACATTCGGGGTGTCGTTAGTGATCATACAGGGGCGTCGTTAGTGATCATACAGGGGCCGGGGTCACATTCGGGGTGTCGTTAGTGATCATACAGGGGCGTCGTTAGTGATCATACAGGGGCCGGGGTCACATTCGGGGTGTCGTTAGTGATCATACAGGGGCCGGGGTCACATTCGGGGTGTCGTTAGTGATCATACAGCGGCCGGGGTCACATTCGGGGTGTCGTTAGTGATCATACAGCGGCCGGGGTCACATTCGGGGTGTCGTTAGTGATCATACAGCGGCCGGGGTCACATTCGGGGTGTCGTTAGTGATCATACAGCGGCCGGGGTCACATTCGGGGTGTCGTTAGTGATCATACAGCGGCCGGGGTCACATTCGGGGTGTCGTTAGTGATCATACAGCGGCCGGGGTCACATTCGGGGTGTCGTTAGTGATCATACAGCGGCCGGGGTCACATTCGGGGTGTCGTTAGTGATCATACAGCGGCCGGGGTCACATTCGGGGTGTCGTTAGTGATCATACAGCGGCCGGGGTCACATTCGGGGTGTCGTTAGTGATCATACAGCGGCCGGGGTCACATTCGGGGTGTCGTTAGTGATCATACAGCGGCCGGGGTCACATTCGGGGTGTCGTTAGTGATCATACAGCGGCCGGGGTCACATTCGGGGTGTCGTTAGTGATCATACAGCGGCCGGGGTCACATTCGGGGTGTCGTTAGTGATCATACAGCGGCCGGGGTCACATTCGGGGTGTCGTTAGTGATCATACAGCGGCCGGGGTCACATTCGGGGTGTCGTTAGTGATCATACAGCGGCCGGGGTCACATTCGGGGTGTCGTTAGTGATCATACAGCGGCCGGGGTCACATTCGGGGTGTCGTTAGTGATCATACAGGGGCCGGGGTCACATTCGGGGTGTCGTTAGTGATCATACAGGGGCCGGGGTCACATTCGGGGTGTCGTTAGTGATCATACAGGGGCCGGGGTCACATTCGGGGTGTCGTTAGTGATCATACAGGGGCCAGGGTCAAATTTGGGGTGTCGTTAGTGATCATACAGGGGCCGGGGTCACATTTGGGGTGTCGTTAGTGATAATACAGGGGCCGGGGTCACATTCGGGGTGTCGTTAGAGATAATACAGGGGCCGGGGTCACATTCGGGGTGTAGTTAGTGATAATACAGGGGCCGGGGTCACATTTGGGGTGTCGTTAGTAATACAGGGGCCGGGGTCACATTCGGGGTGTCGTTAGTGATAACACAGGAGCCGGGGTCACATTTGGGGTGCCGCTAGGGATAATACAGGGGCCGGGGTCACATTTGGGGCGCTCTCTGTACTCACCCTGCACGGTGGTGGTGCTGCCAGGTGCTGGGGCCCCCGGGTGGGGGGCAGTGGCGCCGGCAGGTTGGGGGGCCCCCGCTGCGGGCAGGCTGATGTAGCGGCTCGGTGCCGGCAGGCAGCGCGTACACACGGAGTGCAGACAGAGTAACAGACGAGGGTTCCGGCTCTGGATATTCAACCGACACACGCCGCACGTCTCCAGCAGGCTGAGGGCGGCCCTCTCCCCGCTCCTCTCCTCCGGTCCCGGCCGACTCTCCGCCTCATTCTCCGGGGGCGGCGGAGGTACGGGCTGAGACAAGGCCGCGTCCCCCTCCATGCTCAGAGTCCTCGGAGTGTCCTGGGCCTCACTGCCTGCTCTGCTGTAACCGCTTCAGCGGCCTCACGGGTTCCTGACATCCGACGGCGCGGCCGCCCGACGCAGACTGAGCGCCCAATCCAGGCACGCCTCCCAACGGGCGCTACCACTCCAACCGCAGCTGGGTCCGAGGGAAACTACTGGAACAGCAAGATGGTCGCGTCGAACTCAACTCTCCGGGTCCCCCGGCAGCGGCGCGGCCTGGTACAGCCCAAACAGTATTTTTCTTCCTTCGCCAAGCGAGCGGGCTCTGAAGACACGCCTCCACTCCGTTATCCAATAGGAAACCTGTGAGGAATAATTCATGAGCTGGGCGGGGTTTGCTCATGAATATTAAGCGGCGGTCCTGTCTGGAATGTAGATGAGGATGCTGAGGCTTTGTGCTGCTGCCGGACACAGAACAAAGGCAAAACCATAGAGAGGACACTGAGGGGGGGGGGGGGGGGGAGACGTAAAGAAATCCGAGAGAGGTCGCAAAGGGCTGCCCCAGGCTGAGGAAGCGACTTATCTACATCTCATTACTATGTAAATGAGCTAATCATGATCAGATCATCCTCATCACTATCACCATCATCCTCATGTAACTGAATTCTCTTCCCCTCGTGTCCAGTTTCCCTCTGTGTTTCGATGGCGTTCACGTTCCCCCCTCACCACTTACATAAGTCGCTGCGTAATAAGTTGTATAATTATTATAACCACAAATCGTATTTGTCAGCGTGTTATAATCGCCCTGAATACCACCGCTCCTGATTATTATATCTGCGCCGGCGCTGCTCATAAACATCTAGAAAACCACTGCCGTAAAAATACGTCAGCGGACCGGAGAGCCCCCATAATAAAGGCCCCGTTGTCCCCCCAGGTGTTTTCTTCAGTAACCAATCAGATTCCAGGATTCATCTTTCCAGCACTGGTTACAGTATGAGAGCTGTGATCTGATTGGTTCTCTGGAGAAGCCGCCATGTTTTTCCTATTTCTCCGATTACTCTTATTTAAGGGCGTGATCGCTATTTTTTTCTGTTCCCTTTTGTTTTTGTATCTGGGTTTTTCCTGGAGTAAAGCGTCGATGGTCGATCCGTAGGACAGTCCGTCATGTTTGATGGCGGGGACGCGGCGCTCGCTGGAGCGGCCCCTTCAGTCTAATGATCGATGGGGGGTCTCGAGGATCACACCCCATCCCAATCAGGACTGCCCTGAAAATGGGACGGCAAAGAGGCGGGGCTTATCCAGATTTACATAAAAAGTTATTAGGAGACCGGGTCTGTGGCTAAGACTGTCCACATCTACCACGTCGCCCTGCCCGATCCAGCACACAACAGACACCAGCGGCACCCGACAGACCTCACTATAATGGGGTCCATAGTTTTCTGCCAAGGTGTCCGTCGTCGCATGCGGCGCTACTTTTTCCGTCAAAAATTACGGCGTCTGCGATGCAAATGTGAACACGGCCTCAGCCCATAATAGAAGTTACAGTAGAAATTACTGCGAGTATCTGAGACGATGCTGCGGAGATTTAGCGGCGCACACTTCCTGTTGGCACATTTCCTGTGCTGAGGATCCTTTTTGTTATATCCCTGTGTGCTGTTGTTCTCTGGTATCAGCCAGCTCTTCTCGTGATCTCGTCTTTCTCGTAGTTGGGTTGATTAAGTAGCTCAGTGACAGGAGCCATTATTAGCATATATGGACACTAGTCACAGAGTCACCCAGGCTTTATAGCATTGCACAGTCCCTGCTGTCTCCTGACGCTCTCCTCTCTATGACCCCCATCCCCCGTCCTGTTTGACATTTGATGCAGTTCTTCATCTATTACATGGCAGCCGTTCAGATGTGTGACCCTGTAATCCACGTGCTGCCGGCCCCTCCACTATTTGTTAGAAGCTCCGGCTCTTAGAGGGGACCCCCTATATGACATCCATGTGGCCAGTACACGGGGTGTCTCCCTTTAAAGAGTCTCTGTCACCACATTATAAGTGGCCTCTCTTGTACATGGTGTGATCGGCGCTGTAATGTAGATCACAGCAGTGTTTTTTTATTTAGAAAAACTATCATCTGTGATGGAGTTATGGCCTATTTTAGCTTTATGCTAATGAGTTTCTCACTGGACAACTGGGCGTGTTTTACTCTTTGGCCAAGTGGGCGTTGTGAATGGGTAACCTCTGCCCGATCCTATTCTGTCCATCATGGAACCTTTGAGACTACAAGTCGGAATCCTCCACTCGGAACAGATTGCCTTCTTGGTCCTACCAAAATCTATCAACCCTATTCTGCTGGGCCTCTCTTGGCTTCGTCTACAAGCTCCGGTTCTAGACTGGAGTTCCGGAGAGATCCTCCAATAGGGATCCAAGTGTCTTCATCGCTGCCTGCCACAGGTTCGTCCTATTCTGCCTCCATCTGTCACTCGCTGGACTACCCACACATAATGCCACCTCTGCAGACGTCCTTAGCAGAGGTTCTTCTTTCCCATCGTTCCTACGATTGTCTTATTGAACTGCTCCCTGACGTCTCACCCCCTCGTGGACGGGTCTGTCCTCTCTCCTTGCCAGAGACCCAGGCCAGGTCGGCTTACATCAAGGAGAACATTGAGAGAGGGTTTATCTGAAAATCTTCTCCGGCTGTAGCCGGATTCTTCTTCGGTTCAAAAAAAAAAGATGGAGCTCTTCGACCAAGTATCGATTTACCGTGGCTTGAATCTAAATGATGGTCAAAAATAAGTACCCCTTGCCGCTAATCTCATTGCTCTTTGATAGAATTTGTGGAGCCAAGAGTTTTACAAAGCTGGATGGGGCTTAGAACTTGTTCCGGATCCGTCAAGGTGACGAATGGAAGACCACAATCAACACCCGAGACGGTCACTACGAGTATCTCGTGATGCCATTCGGCCTGTGTAACGCTCCAGCTGTGTTTCAGGAATTTGTTATATAACATCTTCCGGGATCTTCTGTATACAGTGAAGGAAATAAGTATTTGATCCCTTGCTGATTTTGTAAGTTTGCCCACTGTCAAAGACATGAACAGTCTAGAATTTTTAGGCTAGCTTAATTTTACCAGTGAGAGATAGATTATATAAAAAAAGAACAGAAAATCATATAGTCAAAATGATATATATTTATTTGCATTGTGCACAGAGAAATAAGTATTTGATCCCTTTGGCAAACAAGACTTAATACTTGGTGGCAAAACCCTTGTTGGCAAGCACAGCAGTCAGACGTTTTTAGTAGTTGATGATGAGGTTTGCACACATGTTAGATGGAATTTTGGCCCACTCCTCTTTGCAGATCATCTGTAAAACATTAAGATTTCGAGGCTGTCGCTTGGCAACTCGGATCTTCAGCTCCCTCCATAAGTTTTCGATGGGATTAAGGTCTGGAGACTGGCTAGGCCACTCCATGACCTTAATGTGCTTCTTTTTGAGCCACTCCTTTGTTGCCTTGGCTGTATGTTTCGGGTCATTGTCGTGCTGGAAGACCCAGCCACGAGCCATTTTTAATGTCCTGGTGGAGGGAAGGAGGTTGTCACTCAGGATTTGACGGTACATGGCTCCATCCATTCTCCCATTGATGCGGTGAAGTAGTCCTGTGCCCTTAGCAGAGAAACACCCCCAAAACATAATGTTTCCACCTCCATGCTTGACAGTGGGGACGGTGTTCTTTGGGTCATAGGCAGCATTTCTCTTCCTCCAAACACGGCGAGTTGAGTTAATGCCAAAGAGCTTAATTTTAGTCTCATCTGACCACAGCACCTTCTCCCAATCACTCTCAGAATCATCCAGATGTTCATTTGCAAACTTCAGACGGGCCTGTACATGTGCCTTCTTGAGCAGGGGGACCTTGCGGGCACTGCAGGATTTTAATCCATTACGGCGTAATGTGTTACCAATGGTTTTCTTGGTGACTGTGGTCCCAGCTGCCTTGAGATCATTAACAAGTTCCCCCCGTGTAGTTTTTGGCTGAGCTCTCACCTTCCTCAGGATCAAGGATACCCCACGAGGTGAGATTTTGCATGGAGCCCCAGATCGATGTCGATTGACAGTCATTTTGTATGTCTTCTATTCTCTTACTATTGCACCAACAGTTGTCTCCTTTTCACCCAGCGTCTTACTTATGGTTTTGAAGCCCATTCCAGCCTTGTGCAGGTCTATGATCTTGTCCCTGACATCCTTAGAAAGCTCTTTGGTCTTGCCCATGTTGTAGAGGTTAGAGTCAGACTGATTCATTGAGTCTGTGGACAGGAGTCTTTTATACAGGTGACCATGTAAGAGCTGTCTATAATGCAGGCACCAAGTTGATTTGGAGCAGTAACTGGTCTGGGGGAGGCTGAACTCTTAATGGTTGGTCGGGGATCAAATACTTATTTCTCTGTGCACAATGCAAATAAATAGATATCATTTTGACTATGTGATTTTCGTTTTTTTTTTTTATATAATCTATCTCTCACTGGTAAAATAAACCTAGCCTAAAAATTCTAGACTGTTCATGTCTTTGACAGTGGGCAAACTTACAAAATCAGCAAGGGATCAAATACTTATTTCCTCCACTGTATCTGTGTGGTTGTATACTTGGACGACATCACGATCTATACACCAGATCTGACGACGCATCGGAAGCGTGTTCGCCAAGTGCTGCTGCGGTTAAGGGGGAATCGTCTATACGCAAAACTTGAGAGGAATTCCCTGCCCTTCCTGGGCTAAATTGTCTCCGATCGTGGACTCAAGATGGATCCAGAGAAGGTGACGTCCGTCTTAGAGTGCCCACGTCCACAGGGCCTTTGGGCCATTCAGCAATTTTCTGGGATTCGCAAATTTTTAACGGCAGTTTATCCCAAACTTCTCGTCTCTGACTGATCCAATCTCTGCTCTTACTAAGAAGGGGGTGAACGCCAAGGTTTGGATCCCAGAGGCAGAGTCAGCATTTTCTAGTCTCGAGCGCCTTCACTTCAGCCTCAGTTCTTCATCATCTGGACGTGTCTCGACAGTTCTCTCTAGAGGTTGACGCTTCTTCCGTTGGTGCTGGAGCACTAGTTTTTAAAAAAAACTCCAAGGGTAAGACGGTGGCTTGTGGCTTCTTCTCCAGACTCTTCTCTCCTGCAGATCGCAACTACCCCATTGCAGATTGGGAGTTACTGGGCGTCAAGTTGGCCTTGGAGGAATGGAGACATCTGCTGGAGGGCGTTATTCACCCCATCATCATCCATACGGACCACAAGAATCTCACGTACCTCCAGTCTGCGCAATGACTAAATCCTCGTCAAGCCAGATGGTCGCTGTTTTTCGCCCGGGTCCAGTTTCTGCTCCACTTCCGCCCTGCAGATCAAAACGTGAGGGCTGATGCTCTATCTCGCTCATTTGAGACGGATGACACTGAGGAGACTCCTCAATATATCATAGATCCTTCCAGGATTATTGCCGTAAATCCTCTACAAATTAGAGACCTTCCTCCTGGAAAGACTTGTTCGTCCTGCAGACAGGAAGACGATTCTCCTCTGGGACACAGTTCCAAACTGGCAGGTCACTCTGGTGTTCGCAAGACGCGGGACTTTATATCTCGTCATTACTGGTGGCCCACGCTGCCTAGAGATGTTGTGGACTATGTCGCCTCTTGTAATAATTGTGCCCAAGACAAGTCCTCACATTCCAAGCCTGTTAGTCTGCTTCAGCCTCTGCCCATTCATGATGGACCTTGGCAACACATTGCCATGGATGTAATCACCGATCTTCCTACTCTCTGGGTTGTAGTGGATCGTCTCATGATCTGTGGGTATGTGGACCCACTGGGCCGTACCGCTGTAGCGGGATAGCAGCTGGCCAACAGGATACCAAGTCAATGTCTATAGTTCGAATAAGGGTACCTGTGGTAATTCAGACAGTAGCGATGGTCACGCTCGGACGGGTCCTTGACAGCAGGCGTAGTATACGGCACAACACGACTCCAACTCTCTACAACACAGGAACAAGGTAGCATGGGAGACAGGATACAGGTAGCAGGTACGGGAACACTGGGAACTGGAAGACACTAAGGGACCATTTGTAAAGACTAACACCGGTAAACACAACAATGCTGAGGCAATGACGGAAGGGGCAGGGCCCTTCTTATAGTCCAGGGTGAGTATGGGCTAATTACATATTAAATTCATGTTTACGCGATGGCCCTATAAGGCCGGGCACGAGCGAGCATGCACACCCTACGGGACAGCGCAGAATGAAGCGGAAGTGAGCGATGGCGTCTCCTGAGGAGGAGATGCGAGCCAGCGTTCACAGATCCATGGCTGCGGCCATCGGGAGGTGAGTAAGCCCGATGCCCCATGGCCATGGGTGTTACAGTTTGCTTCTCTAAGATGGCACATTTCATCCCACTAACTGGTCTTCCTTCTGCTCCTCGTCTGGCAAATCTATTCGTACAGCATATCTTCCGTATCATGTCTGATCGGGGGTAAAATGTACTTCAAAATTCTGGAGAGCCCTGTGTAAACTTCTAGATGTGAAATTGGACTTTTCTTCTGCGTATCACCGACAATCTACCGGCCAAGTTGAAAGGGTCAATCAAATACTGGAGAATTATCTTCGTCACTTTGTTTCTGCTCAACACGACAACTGGGTTTAGCTCCTTCCTTGGGCCGAGTTTTCCTACAACAACCACACAAGTGAATCTACTGCCTCTGCCCCATTCTTCATTGTATACAGGCAACATCCACGTGTTCCTCTTCCAGTGCCTGCTACATCTCAAGTTCCGGCAGCAAAACTCTTTATTTGGAGACTTTCTTCATATCTGGCAGAAAACCAAGTCTTCTATCCCACAGGCGGTAAACCGCATGAAGAAAAATGCTGATAGGAAAAGAAGAAGACCTCCTCAGTTTCTTCCTGGAACCAAAGTCTGCTTATCTTCAATGAATATTCGTTTGAAAATCCCCTTACAAATTTGTCCCCAGATTTCTCGATCCTTTTGTAATTCTCAAGCAAATCAATCCGGTGTCATATAAGCTACAACTGCCCCCATGTAAAGGATCTGCCAGGCACAGCTTCGGGGTTAACGCCCATAGATAATCAGTCTGCACCTGCTTCTATGTCTGTGAGACTGACTCCATCTTCCACCACTCAGGGTGGCAGGCTTAGGAGTGGGAGAACCTATCACAGCCTGGCCAGACGGAGCTAGCTCCCGCCCTCTGTCTATTTATACCTGCCTTTCCTGTTCCTCCTTTGCTTGTCATTCTTCTCGTTTGGTTTCCTGGCCCTGCATTATTGCAAGTAGGCAGGGACTGAGTGGTGGGTAGATTAGGGCTCACTTGTCTGTCTCCCCACCCCTGTCATTCCATAATCACAAGCCATACCTAGTCTGGGTCCCTGACACCACTATGGACCCCCTTGAGACCCTGGCTCAGCAAATGCAGGGTCTCTCCCTACAGGTCCAGGCCCTGGCTCAGAGGGTCAACTAGCCTGATGCTACCATGGTAGTCCCCCTCACCTCACCTCTTGAACCCCACCTCAAGTTGCCCGACCGGTTCTCAGGGGACCGGAAGACTTTTCTCTCCTTTCGGGAGAGTTGTAGGCTCTATTTTCATTTAAAGCCCCACTCCTCAGGTTCTGAGAGCCAGCGGGTGGGTATAATTATGTCCCGGCTCCAGGAAGGGCCCCAAGAATGGGCCTTCTCCTTGGCTCCTGATGCCCCTGAACTTTCCTCCGTTGATCGTTTCTTTTCTGCTCTCGGACTCATTTCTGACAGGACTGCCTTTGCCGAGAGTCAGCTGGTGACCTTACATCAGGGTAAGAGACCTGTTGAGGAGTATTGCTCTGACTTTAGGAAGTGGTGCGTAGCTTCTCGGTGGAATGACCCTGCCTTAAGGTGCCAGTTTAGGTTGGGTCTGTCGAACGCCCTGAAAGATCTGCTAGTTAGTTATCCCTCTTCTGACTCCCTAGACCAGGTTATGGCTTTAGCAGTACGACTTGACCGATGTCTCAGGGAACGACGACTTGAACGTCTTGATGTTTTCTCCTCTGACTCCCCCATGATGCCTCCCGAGGTTCCGTTGCTTCGTTCCTCCCTGGAAGACTCGGAGGTACCTATGCAACTCGGGGCCTCCGTGTCCCCCCAACAACGTAGAGATTTCCGCAGGAAGAATGGTCTCTGCTTCTACTGTGGGGATGACAAGAATCAAGTGAACAACTGTCCTAAGCGTAAGAATGCAGACGGAGAACTTCCGCGCCTAAGTGATCATCGGGGAGGTCACTTGGGCGCACAGGTATTTCCCGTAAATATGAAACGTAATAAAATCTTGCTTCCCTTTCAGGTCTCTTTTGGTGGTAGGTCTGCTACCGGCAGTGCCTTCGTGGATTAAGGGTCGTCTGCTAATATTATGTCTGTGGAATTTGCTATGTCTCTAGCTATGCCATTGATTGATTTGCCTAAACCTGTCCCGGTAGTGGGTATCGACTCCACTCCTCTTGCTAATGGTTATTTTACACAGCATACCCCTGTTTTTGAACTCCTTGTTGGCTCCATGCATTAGGAGCAGTGCTCTGTACTGGTGATGCAGGGATTATCGTCCGATTTGGTTTTAGGCCTTCCCTGGTTGCAGTTGCATAATCCCACGTTTGACTGGAATACTGGGGAGCTAACCAAATGGGGTAATGAATGCTTGACGTCATGTTTTTCTGTTAATTCTATTTCTCCCCCTGAGGTGGTGAACACGCTACCTGAGTTTGTTCAGGACTTTGCTGATGTTTTCTCTAAGGAGGCCTCCGAAGTGTTACCTCCTCATAGAGAATACGATTGCGCTATCGATTTGGTACCAGGAGCTAAGCTCCCTAAGGGTAGGATATTTAATCTCTCTTGTCCCGAACGTGAAGCCATGAGAGAGTATATCCAGGAATGCCTGGCCAAGGGTTACATTCGCCCCTCTACTTCTCCGGTAGGTGCTGGCTTCTTCTTCGTAGGGAAGAAGGATAGTGGTCTTAGGCCATGCATTGACTACCGAAGCTTGAATAAGGTCACTGTAAGGAACCAGTATCCCCTTCCTCTGATTCCTGATCTCTTTAATCAGGTTCAGGGGGCCCAATGGTTCTCCAAGTTTGATCTACGGGGGGCGTATAACCTTATCCGCATCAAAGAGGGGGATGAGTGGAAGACTGCGTTTAACACGCCCGAAGGTCATTTCGAATACCTCGTCATGCCCTTTGGGTTGTGTAATGCTCCCGCGGTCTTCCAGAATTTCATAAATGAGATTTTAAGAGACTACCTGGGGGTATTTCTTGTAGTGTACCTTGATGACATACTTGTGTTTTCCAAGGACTGGTCCTCCCACATTGAGCATGTCAGGAAGGTGCTCCAGGTCCTTCGATAAAACAAACTGTTTGCAAAGACCGAAAAATGTGTGTTTGGGATACAGGAGATACCATTTTTGGGTCAAATCCTCACTCCTCACGAATTCCGCATGGACCCCGCCAAGGTCCAGGCTGTGGCGGAATGGTCTAACCTGCCTCCCTGAAGGCGTTACAGTGCTTCTTGGGGTTCGCTAATTATTACTGGAGATTTATTGCTAACTTCTCGGTCATCGCTAAGCCTCTTACGGATCTCACTCGCAAAGGTGCTGATCTCCTCCACTGGCCTCCTGAGGCTGTCCAGGCTTTTGAGGTCCTTAAGAAGTGCTTTATCTCGGCCCCGGTGCTGGTTCAGCCCAACCAAATGGAGCCATTTATCGTGGAGGTTGACGCGTCCGAGGTGGGAGTGGGGGCTGTCTTGTCCCAGGGTACCAGGTCCCTCACCCATCTCCGTCCCTGTGCCTACTTCTCCAGGAAGTTTTCACCCACTGAGAGTAACTATGATATTGGCTCCCTCGAGGAAACCTCCGATCCCTGTTCTCACCCCTGAGGGGGCAGAATTCGAGGTGGCCCAGATTGTGGACAGCAGGATGGTCCAAGGCTCCCTCGAGTACATGGTCCATTGGAGAGGATATGGGCCTGAGGAGAGGACTTGGGTACCCGCTCGGGATGTCCACGCTGGGATATTGGTCAGGAGGTTTCACCTTCGTTTCCCCAGTAAACCAGGTCCACTTAGAAAGGGTCCGGTGGCCCCTCATAAAAGGGGGGGTACTGTAAAGGATCTGCCAGGCACAGCTTCGGGGTTAACGCCCATAGATAATCAGTCTGCACCTGCTTCTATGTCTGTGAGACTGACTCCATCTTCCACCACTCAGGGTGGCAGGCTTAGGAGTGGGAGAACCTATCACAACCTGGCCAGACGGAGCTAGCTCCCGCCCTCTGTCTATTTATACCTGCCTTTCCTGTTCCTCCTTTGCTTGTGATTCTTCTCGTTTTGTTTCCTGGCCCTGCTGCAGCTTCTTGTACCATTGTCCTTGCTTCATTTTGACCCCGGCTTGCTGACTACTGTCCTGCTCTGTGTTTGGTACCTCGTACACTCCTGGTTTGACTCGACTCGTTCACTACTCTCCTGCTCTGCGTTTGGTACCTCGTACTCTCCTGGTTTGACTCAACTCGTTCACTACTCTCCTGCTCTGCGTTTGGTACCTCGTACACTCCTGGTTTGACTCAACTCGTTCACTACTCTCCTGCTCTGCGTTTGGTACCTCGTACACTCCTGGCTTGACTCGGCTTGTTTACTACTCTTCTGCTCTGCGTTTGGCACCTCGTACTCTCCTGGTTTGACTCGGCTCGTTCACTTCTCTTGTTGCTCACGGTGTTGCCGTGGGCAACTGCCCCTTTCTCCCCCTAGCTCTGTGTACCCTTGTCTGTTTGTCTGTTGTGCACTTATTGAGCGTAGGGTCCGTCGCCCAGTTGTACCCCATCGCCTAGGGCGGGTCGTTGCAAGTAGGCAGGGACTGAGTGGTGGGTAGATTAGGGCTCACTTGTCTGTCTCCCCACCCCCGTCATTACACCCCGACTCTCAAAATTCCCAACTCCTTCCATGTGTCTCTCCTGAAGTCCGTACTTCTGAATCGCTTCAGCAAATCCCCTGTTCCTGTAACCTCCCTCAGTTTCCAGGAGATTCTGGACTATGAGAGGGTAAGAGGAAAAATCTTCTACCTGATTAACTGGATGGGGTTTGTTCCTGAGGAGAGATCTTGGGAACCTGAAGAGAACATTGATGCCCCTACGCTAATCAGGAGGTTCCTTCTGCGTTCTGGTCCTAAGAAGAGGGGGCGTAAAGGGGAGGTACTGTAGCACTGGCGGGCGCAAGTACACCGGCATGTACTGCTCCCGTTCACTGCTCGCTCCCGTAGGGTGTGCCCTGGTGTCCTCTTAAAAGGCCAGCGGGCGCACCATTAGATTCTTCCCCAGCCTATCCCTGTGCACCCAGTCCTATATAAGTCTGTCCTGCCCTCCTTCCTGTGCCTGAGCGTTGTTGTCTTCCCATGTTGGTTTAAGCAAATGGTCCCTTAGTTGTATCCTGTTCCCAGTGTTCCCGTATCCTGCTTCCTGTATCCTGTAACTGTGTTTGTTCCTGAGCTGAAGTCTAGTGTGGGAGTCGTGTTTGTTCCATCTGCCACGTCCAGTGTCATCTGTGCCACGAATCATCTGTGCCACGAATCATCTGTGCCAAAGCATCTAGCTACATCTCATGTCTGTCTGGACTCTTACATGTCCTCTTGTGCTAAGACTTTCCATTGACTGTTGTTTGGCCAGCTGCCAATCCGCTACGGCGGAGCGGCCTAGTGGGTCCACATACCCCAGAATTGTTACAATAATCCAGTATAATATAATAATACAATATAACATAATCCAGTATAATATAATCCAGTATAATATAATATTTCAGTATAATATAATAATCCAGTATAATATGTAACTCCAGGGTTTGACACGGGACAGTTTGAAGTATTAGGCGGCCTTCACACTTGCGTTGCAGCTTCAGTCGCAGATTCGGTCCAATATGCCTGAAAAATACTGCAGAATGTGGCGCTTCTTTTTTCTGGTTATATGAGGAATACTATGATGGAAACGCCATGCGACAGATACGGCACGTCCGTGTTTCTTTTCTCACGTTGTTTTGCTCCTATGACAGAATAGAACAACTGAGAACGGAGCGCAGGTGTGAACTGATGCTGCCCCCTAGTGTTCACACTGGGACTTACAGAAGGATCAAGAAGAAATGCTTTTCCTGTCTCCACAGCCGGCAGCTTGACACGGGGTGGACTGACTATTCGGGAATTGGACCAGTGGCCGAGGATCCACAGCCCTTCTTGTCACACCCAACAATCAATAAAGTTTCAGCGCAAAGTGCGAACAATAAAATTCAGAAGATAAATGCTGCTGAACTGCTGCTGTGTATCATGTGGAGGATGGTGAGGGGCCTATAAACTCCCGGGGACCCAGATTTGTTCTCCCATGAGTGAACCCCAAACATTTCTAGAGCTGCAGTGAATGTATAAATGTCTGAGGCTCTGACAGGATAATGTTATTATAAAGCTGCAGCGGACCGCCACAGTGACGACTACAACACCGGGTATAATCTGCTGGGAAGCCGGGGCCACAATGGGGGTGTATGCGGCGCTCCCGGGGTATAGAAGAAGGAAATCCAGATTAATAACGATGAAGTAATAATTATTAATAATTGTCATGGGGTTCGTTAGGTTAATACACGATCACAGAGCCAGTTATGACAGGGTTTATTTCATCCACTGCTGACAGAACAAGTCGCCTTCACTGCAGGGACAGCACAGTCCACAAATCATCACAGGGACCTCCTCAGTGCCGGCCGCAGCTTCAGCTCTAATTATACATCCAGGAGATCCCCCTCCTCCCCAGGACCAGCACTTATATACCCCTCAGGGGGGGGCATCTCGGCAGTTTCTAGTCCCCATCATTATAATGACTTTAGTTTGTGTCTCTGCTGTCTGTAAGTGAGCTGTGGTCTTTGTACTATTATGTGTATTGCCCGTCTATTATCTGCCACATCTGGGATGAGGACACGGGGGGGGGGGGGTGGGGGGGATTTGGGGATAATTGGATCTGCCTTGTTTGCTGGTCTGCACCTGATCTGAATATAACTGTGGTGCCTCCTGATAACCCCCTGTGGGGACTGGACAATGAGGACACTTTATGTCTTGTGGCTGCACCTCTGACTCATCTGATTGTCCATAGGCTGGAGACACGACCTGTGGTACCCGATTACAAGATTATTCCTCCCTGCTGAGGACTCACAATAAACCACACATAATTCACCATCACAACCTCTCCCCTCATATAATAAGTGAGCTGGCCATGTGGCCTACACAGGTCGCAGACCACCTCACTCATAAGCCACTTATTGCAGTTCAACAAGAACAGTCCACAGGCTGTAAAGAAAGTCCAGTGCACAGTTATATCAGAGGTATAGAGCAATGTCTGGGAACACAATCACAAGGGTCAAGAAATTTAGAGAAAAATTCCACGTCATCTGTTCGTTTTGGAGACCTGATCCGGTGGCTTCCAGGACAGTCCGGCCGTGGGATGGAGTCTCTGGGGTCAGGAGGTTTCTTGGGACCTTTTATCCAGTTTACAGGTTTCTGCAGACTCCGCATGGTCCATCCAGACACCTTCCTCCCCACTGCATCCCACCACCATATATTGGGTAATGATGGCCGACTATCTGACCCATCACCCAGGCCAAGATCAGACCACAAAATACAGTCACTGTTCAGAATTGTAGTGAGTCCAGAGAAGTTGGTGGCAGAAGAAGGGGAGATAGAAGTCCAATCAGTTTGAGAAAACAAGAGCCATATTTGAGAAGGGTCTGAAGTCCCACCATCATGGAGGTCACCACTGCTGTTGGGACCAGTGTCTTGTTGTCCTTCGCAGACCTTCTCCTCCAATGCTCCTTCTTCCACCTTAGAACTCGCTGACTCTCCAGTGTCATCCTCATCCATGTTGGAAGACTGTGCGCCTGGAGAGTCCATACTGACTGCAACATCCACAACATCAATGAACCCCGACAAATAAAACCTCAAGGTATCAATGGAGCCGGGCTCCTCAATGTCTTGGAAATCCTGGGGTGAAGGGAACGCAGGAAACACATCGCCAGGAGAAGCACAAACATCATTGCTCACTAGTTATATCTCCTGTGTCTTCTTCCACACCAGCGCTAGTTATATCTCCTGTGTCTTCATCATCCACACCAGCGCTAGTTATATCACCTGTGTCTTCATCATCCACACCAGCGCTAGTTATATCTCCTGTCTTCATCATCCACACCAGCGCTAGTTATATCTCCTGTCTTCATCATCCACACCAGCGCTACTTATATCTCCTGTTTCTTCATCATCCACACCAGCGCTAGTTATATCTCCTGTTTCTTCATCATCCACACCAGCGCTAGTTATATCTCCTGTCTTCATCATCCACACCAGCGCTAGTTATATCTCCTGTGTCTTCATCATCCACACCAGCACTAGTTATATCTCCTGTGTCTTCATCATCCACAGGATTTGTTTCTGTAGATATATAGACATCCTCTGTATGAATTCCTTCCAGTCCTGAATTAAGTTCAGAATCTTTTCCCTCTTCCTGGTGCTTCCACGTCTTATGGGATAAGCTGCCCCCACACTCCACATCACTCACCTCAGGACACTCTGGAGCTTTCTCTGGAGATTTATAGCGATCAGAGCCTGGAGCAGCAGCACAATCCTTATAACACTGTGCTGGACGTACACACCATGTTTGCGGCACCTCTCGCTCAGCTGTTGCCAGACACCAATTCCAGTCCCAGAACTTATCATCCTTGGAGGCCAAACCTCCCAGAACATCCATGGTCTCCTGGTACAACTCCCGAGCTCGCACAAGAACTTGTTCCTCCCTTGCCATAGTCAGAGCCTGATCCCAAGCCCAGCGTTCAATGTCTTCTGTAGACTTTGGTCCGAGACAGTCCATTGCCTCCTGGTAAACTACAATTGCTCTCCTCACGATAGACATCCTGGTGTGCAGAACTCTGTCCATCTCTCCAGCGCTCTGTTGATCCCACTTCTGACACCAGTTGTCATGGTGTTCGTTAGGTTAATACACGATCAGCAGAGCCAGTGATGACAGGATTTATTGTATCCACTGCTGATAGACCAGGTCGCCTTCACTGCAGGGACAGCACAGTCCACAGAATCATCACAGGAACCTCCTCAGCGCCCCGGCCGCAGCTTCATCTCTCATCATACATCCAGGAGATCCCCCTCCTCCCCAGGACGAGCCCTTATATCTGCTTGGTTTGCTGGTCTCTAGCTGAGTGATAGAGACAATGCCCACAACATACCGCCAGACAATGCCTACAACATACCACCAGACATTGCCCACAACTTAACACCAGACAATGCCTACACAATATACATAATAAGCGCGCCACACATGTCTAATAACATCACCAGAGCCAAGATGCGAATATTAAAGACAATCCGCTGGGAGGAGAAGATGATGCAGTGCCGGGTGGAGCAGAGCGGTGGAGGCCCCTGAACAGTGAGGCCTGATGGGCAGTTACCCATACTATAATCCAGCAATTTGTGATGATAGTCCATCCTTTAGGAGAGGTAAACAATATGAGATTGGCGGGGGTCTGACTCCTGGCACCTCCACCGATCAGTTATCTGAAGGGGCTGCGACAGCGAATGCGGCGGCCTCTTCATAGCTTACCGTACGCCTACGTGGCGGCTGTGCCTGGGATTGTAGTTCCGATTCCATTCAAGTGAATGGGACTAAGCTGCAATCCAGTAAAAAAACTTTTATTTCACCATTACAGAAGCGACGTTACGACCCAGGTGAGGATCATTCTCAATCATTACGCAGCGACGTCCTCCTGGTACAGAGCGCAGAATATCTCACCAGTCTGTTATACCTGTATATAGTCCACACCGCTGCTCTGATATAAGATGGAGTACACACAGGATATAATGCACATATAGCGCTTATATAAGCAGATAAATGTCTTCAGGACTCCGTCACCATCCCCCGCATGTTGCCTACGATACTCCCATGTGTTATATAACCAGAACCATTATAGAAGCCCCCCAATGTGGGATATTGGACGCGGTGATGGAAAAGAGGTGCAACTTAGTCATAGAAAATGCAAATTTAAACAAGACACAGCCGCATGCACAAGAATGGCGCCGTGTTGGATACTGCAGGGGAGAGACCATGGCGGTCAAGCAAGTATGGCGGCCCGTTCATTCTACTGATTGGTTAGGCCCCCCAGAACACACATTGACGGCCCATCCTAAGGATAATTCAGAAATGTTCTATGTTAGAAAATCTTCTTTTGCGGTCGCCTTTTAGAACAACAACGTATATTCCCGACTCAAGATCAGACAATTTAGTATCACTGGAGTATGTGGAGCAGGATCTGTGAGGGAACTGTCCGGGAACGTTAAGGCTGGGTTCACACGACCTATTTTCAGACGTAAACGAGGCGTATTATGCCTCGTTTTACGTCTGAAAATAGGGCTACAATACGTCGGCAAACATCTGCCCATTCATTTGAATGGGTTTGCCGACGTACTGTGCAGACGACCTGTTATTTACGCGTCGTCGTTTGACAGCTGTCAAATGACGACGCGTAAAAATACAGCCTCGTCAAAAGAAGTGCAGGACACTTCTTTGGACGTTTTTGGAGCTGTTTTCTCATAGACTCCAATGAAAACAGCTCCAAAAACGGACGTAAAAAACGCTGCGAAAACGGCGCGAAATACGCTGCGAAAAATGCGAGTTGGTCAAAAACGTCTGAAAAGCAGGGTCTGTTTTCCCTTGAAAACAGCTCTGGATTTTCAGACGTTTTTGGTCACTACGTATGCACATACCCTAAACCTTCTATCAGCATGAAGAGCCGCGCTCACGGTCTGATGTAAATACCCAAACACCGCCATCTAGGAAAAAACGTAAACTAAAAGCTGTGAAAAGGACTTCACATGGCTGTCTGAGACATTACTAGTAATACCAGACACTACCACCAGGGAGCAGTATAAACTTCACAGCAGAGGGCAGATTAACTTTTAGGGTAGAGGGCAGCATTACACTGTCACAGTAGAGGGCAAAATTACTCTTATAGTAAGGGTCAACATCACTCACAGAAGAGGGCAGCATCAGTCTCTCAGTAGAGGGCAGCATCACTCTCTCAGTAGAGCGCAGCATCACTCTCTCAGTAGAGGGCAGCATCACTCTCTCAGTAGAGGGCAGCATCACTCAGTAGAGGGCAGCATCATTTTCTCAGTAGAGCGCAGCATCCCTCTCTCAGTAGAGCGGAGCATCACTCTCTCAGTAGAGGGCAGCATCACTCTTTCAGCAGAGGGCAGCATCACTCTCTCAGTAGAGGGCAGCATTACCCTCAGTAGAGAACAGCATCACTCTCACAGTAGAGGGCAGCATCACTCTCACAGTAGAGGGCAGCATCAATCACAGTAGAGGGCAGCATCACTCTCAGTAGAGAACAGCATCACTCTCACAGTAGAGGGCAGCATCACTCTCTCAGTAGAGGGCAGCATCACTCTTTTAGTAGAGGGCAGCATCACTCTCTCAGCAGAGGGCAGCATCACTCTCTCAGCTGAGGGCAGCATCACTCTCACAGTAGAGGGCAGCATCAATCACAGTAGAGGGCAGCATCAATCACAGTAGAGGGCAGCATCACTCTTTTAGTAGAGGGCAGCATCACTCTCTCAGCAGAGGGCAGCATCACTCTCAGCAGAGGGCAGCATCACTCTCTCAGTAGAGGGCAGCATCACTCTCTCAGTAGAGGGCATCATCACTCAGTAGAGGGCAGCATTACTCTCAGTAGAGGGCAGCACCACTCTCAGTAGAGGGCAGCACCACTCTCTCAGTAGAGGGCAGCATTACTCTCAGTACATGGCAGCATCAATCACAGTAGAGGGCAGCATCACTCTCTCAGTAGAGCGCAGCATCACTCTCTCAGTAGAGGGCAGCATCACTCTCTCAGTAGAGGGCAGTATCACTCTCAGTAGAAAGCATCATTACTCTCAGTAGAGGGCAGCATCACTCTCTCAGCAGAGGGCAGCATCACTCTCTCAGTAGAGGGCAGCATCACTCTCTCAGTAGAGGGCAGCATCACTCTCTCAGTAGAGGGCAGCATCACTCTCTTAGTAGAGGGCATCATCACTCAGTAGAGGGCAGCATTACTCTCAGTAGAGGGCAGCACCACTCTCAGTAGAGGGCAGCACCACTCTCTCAGTAGAGGGCAGCATCACTCTCTCAGTAGAGGGCAGCAATACTCTCAGTACATGGCAGCATCAATCACAGTAGAGGGCATCATCACTCTCTCAGTAGAGGGCAGCATCACTCTCTCAGTAGAGGGCAGCATCACTCTCAGTAGAGGGCAGCATCACTCTCAGTAGAAAGCATCATTACTCTCAGTAGAGGGCAGCATAACTCTCTCAGTAGAGGGCAGCATTACTCTCAGTAGAGGGCAGCATCGCTCTTACAGTAGAGGGCAGCATCACTCTCTCAGTAGAGGGCAGTGTCACTTTCTCAGTAGAGGGCAGCGTCACTCTCTCAGTAGAGGGCAGCATCACACTCTCAGTAGAGGGCAGCATTACTCTCTCAGTAGGGGGCAGCAGCACTCTCTCAGTAGAGGGCAGCATTACTCTCTCAGTAGGGAGCAGCATCACTCTCACAGTAGAGGGCAGCATTACTCAAAGTAGAGGGCAGCATCACTCTCTCAGTAGAAGGCAGCATTACTCTCAGTAGAGGGCAGCATCACTCTCTCAGTAGAGGGCAGCATCACTCTCACAGTAGAGGGCAGCATTACTCTCAGTAGAGGGCAGCATCACACTTTCAATAGGGAGCAGCATCACTCTCACAGTAGAGGGCAGCGTCACTCTCACAGTAGAGGGCAGCATCACTCTCTCAGTAGGGAGCAGCATCACTCTCTCAGTAGAGGGCAGCATTACTCTCAGTAGAGGGCAACATCACTCTCACAGTAGAGGGCAGCATCACCCTCTCAGTAGAGAGCAGCATTACTCTCAGTAGAGGGCAGCATCACTCTCTCAGTAGAGGGCAGCATCACTCTCACAGTAGAGGGCAGCATCACTCTCTCAGTAGAGGGCAGCATCACTCTCTCAGTAGAGGGCAGCATCACTCTCTCAGTAGGGGGCAGCATCACTGTCTCAGTAGAGGGCAGCATCACTCTCTCAGTAGAGGGCAGCATCACACTCACAGTAGGGAGCAGCATCCCTCTCACAGTAGAGGGCAACATCCTGTGCTAATCTAAATACCTTAAACAGTAGTTCTTAGTCTATGCCCACAGCTGCCCTCAAGCTGACCACAGACATGAGATGTTATGGCTGACACTTAGGACTCACAGTTCGGTATAATATTCTATGTGCAGCCTCCTGTAATAGTCTGGATCTGAGCAATAATTCCTTTGTGTTAAGTCCCTGAGAATTCAACCATTATCATGGCTCGCAGGTTATTCCTGATTAGGGGCGGTATGTGGGACTTAGGATCCAGGATCTTTCAGAGTGTGGACTCTCCATATTGTGGATATTTCTCTTGCTTTCCTATAATAAAGAAATAGAAACAAATATTAATGGGAATCTTATATATTCTGAAGCTCTGAAAATCAGACACCAAATATAAATCTATTCAATCCTTATATGTCTAATCATATGAACAAGCGTCACTCTCACAGCAGAGAACAGAACAGAACGACTCCCAAAGCAGAGGGTAGACTGACTCACAGCAGAGGAAAGACTGACTCTCACAGCAGAGAACAGAACGACTCTCACAGCAGAGGGTAGACTGACTCACAGCAGAGAACAGAATGACTCCCACAGTAGAAGGTAGACTGACTCTCACAGCAGAGAACAGAATGACTCCCACAGCAGAGGGTAGACTGACTCTCACAGCAGAGGATAGACTGACTCTCACAGCAGAGAACAGAACGACTCTCACAGCAGAGGGTAGACTGACTCACAGCAGAGGGTAGACTGACTCACAGCAGAGGAAAGACTGACTCTCACAGCAGAGAACAGAACGACTCCCACAGCAGAGGGTAGACTGACTCTCACAGCAGAGATCAGAACGACTCCCACAGAAGAGGGTAGACTGACTCACAGCAGAGAACAGAACACCTCCCACAGCAGAGGGTAGACTGACTCTCACAGCAGAGGGCAGACTGACTCACAGCAGAGGGCAGACTGACTCTCACAGCAAAGGGTAGACTGACTCTCACAGCAGAGGGCAGACTGACTCACAGCAGAGGGCAGACTGACTCTCACAGCAGAGGGTAGATTGACTCTCACAGCAGATGGCAAACTGACTCTCACAGCAGAGGGCAGAATGACTCCCACAGCAGAGGGTAGACTGACTCACAGCAGAGAACAGAACGACTCTTACAGCAGAGGGTAGACTGACTCTTACAGCAGAGGGCAGACTGATTCTCACAGCAGAGGGTAGACTGACTCTCACAGCAGAGGGTAGACTGACTCTCACAGCAGAGGGTAGACTGCCTCTCACAGCAGAGGGCAAACTGACTCTCACAGCAGAGGACAGAAAGACTCTCACAGCAGAGGGCAGAATTACTCTCACAGCAGAGGGCAAACTGACTCTCACAGCAGAGGGCAAACTGCCTCTCACAGCAGAGGGTAGACTGACTCTCACAGCAGAGGGCAGAATGACTCTCACAGCAGAGGGCAGAATGACTCTCACAGCAGAGGGTAGACTGACTCTCACAGCAGAGGGTAGACTGACTCTCACAGCAGAGGGTAGACTGCCTCTCACAGCAGAGGGCAAACTGACTCTCACAGCAGAGGACAGACTGACTCTCACAGCAGAGAACAGAACACCTCCCACAGCAGAGGGTAGACTGACTCTCACAGCAGAGGGCAGACTGACTCACAGCAGAGGGCAGACTGACTCTCACAGCAGAGGGTAGACTGACTCTCACAGCAGATGGCAAACTGACTCTCACAGCAGAGGGCAGAATGACGCTCACAGCAGAGGGTAGACTGACTCACAGCAGAGAACAGAACGACTCTCACAGCAGAGGGTAGACTGACTCTTACAGCAGAGGGCAGACTGATTCTCACAGCAGAGGGTAGACTGACTCTCACAGCAGTGGGTAGACTGACTCTCACAGCAGAGGGTAGACTGACTCTCACAGCAGAGGGCAAACTGACTCTCACAGCAGAGGACAGAAAGACTCTCACAGCAGAGGGCAAACTGACTCACACAGCAGAGGGCAGAATGACTCTCACAGCAGAGGGTAGACTGACTCTCACAGCAGAGGGTAGACTGACTCTCACAGCAGAGGGTAGACTGACTCTCACAGCAGAGGGTAGACTGCCTCTCACAGCAGAGGGCAAACTGACTCTCACAGCAGAGGACAGAAAGACTCTCACAGCAGAGGGGAGAATTACTCTCACAGCAGAGGGAAAACTGACTCTCACAGCAGAGGGCAAACTGACTCTCACAGCAGAGGGTAGACTGACTCACAGCAGAGGGCAGACTGACTCTCACAGCAGAGGGTAGACTGACTCTCACAGCAGAGGGTAGACTGACTCTCACAGCAGAGGGCAAACTGACTCTCACAGCCGAGGACAGACTGACTCTCACAGCAGAGGGCAAACTGACTCTCACAGCAGAGGGCAGAATGACTCACAGCAGAAGGTAGAATGACTCTCACAGCAGAGGGCAAACTGACTCTCACAGTAGAGGAAAGAATGACTCTCACAGCAGAGGACAGAATGACTCTCACAGCAGAAGGTAGACTGCCTCTCACAGCAGAGGGCAGACTGATTCTCACAGCAGAGGGTAGACGGACTCTCGCAGCAGAGGGTAGACTGACTCTCGCAGCAGAGGGTAGACTGCCTCTCACAGCAGAGGGCAAACAGACTCTCACAGCAGAGGGCAAACTGACTCTCACAGCAGAGGGTAGACTGACTCACACAGCAGAGGGCAAACTGACTCTCACAGCAGAGGACAGAATGACTCTCACAGCAGAGGGCAGACTGACTCTCACAGCAGAGGGCAAACTGACTCTCACAGCAGAGGGCAGAATGACTCACAGCAGAAGGTAGACTGACTCTCACAGCAGAGGGCAAACTGACTGTCACAGCAGAGGGCAAACTGACTCTCACAGCAGAGGGCAGACTGACTCACAGCAGACGGTAGACTGACTCTCACAGCAGAGGCCAGACTGACTCTCACAGCAGAGGGCAGACTGACTCTGCTGTGAGAGTCTGTTTGCCCTCTGCTGTGAGAGTCATTCTGCCCTCTGCTGTGAGAGTCAGTTTGCCATCTGCTGTGACAGTCAGTTTTCCCTCTGCTGTGACAGTCAGTTTTCCCTCTGCTGTGAGAGTCAGTCTGCCCTCTGCTGTGAGAGGGAAAACTGACTGTCACAGCAGATGGCAAACTGACTCTCACAGCAGAGGGCAGAATGACTCTCACAGCAGAGGGCAAACTGACTCTCACAGTAGAGGAAAGAATGACTCTCACAGCATAGGGCAGAATGACTCACAGCAGAAGGTAGAATGACTCTCACAGCAGAGGGCAGAATTACTCTCACAGCAGAGGGCAAACTGACTCTCACAGCAGAGGGTAGACTGACTCTCAAAGCAAAGGACAAACTAACGCTCACAGCAGAGGAAAGAATGACTCTTACAGCAGAGGACAGAATGACTCTCACAGCAGAAGGTAGACTGCCTCTCACAGCAGAGGGCAGACTGATTCTCACAGCAGAGGGCAGACTGATTCTCACAGCAGAGGGCAGACTGACTCTCACAGCAGAGGGCAGAATGACTCTCACAGCAGAGGGCAGACTGACTCACAGCAGACGGTAGACTGACTCTCACAGCAGAGGGCAGACTGACTCTCACAGCAGAGGGCAGACTGACCCTCACAGCAGAGGGAAAACTGACTGTCACAGCAGATGGTAAACTGACTCTCACAGCAGAGGGCAGAATGACTCTCACAGCAGAGGGCAAACAGACTCTCAAAGTAGAGGAAAGAATGACTCACAGCAGAGGGCAGACTGACTCTCAAAGCAAAGGACAAACTAACGCTCACAGCAGAGGAAAGAATGACTCTTACAGCAGAGGACAGAATCACTCACACAGCAGAAGGTAGACTGCCTCTCACAGCAGAGGCCAGACTGATTCTCACAGCAGAGGGTAGACTGACTCTCACAGCAGAGGGTAGACTGCCTCTCACAGCAGAGGGCAAACTGACTCTCACAGCAGAGGGCAAACTGACTCTCACAGCAGAGGAGAGAAAGGCTCTCACAGCAGAGGGCAGAATTACTCTCACAGCAGAGGGCAAACTGACTCTCACAGCAGAGGGCAAACTGACTCTCACAGCAGAGGGTAGACTGACTCTCACAGCAGAGGGCAGACTGATTCTCACATCAGAGGACAGAATGACTCTCACAGCAGAGGGCAGAATTACTCTCACAGTAGAGGGTAAACTGACTCTCACAGCAGAGGACAGAATGACTCTCACAGCAGAAGGTAGGCTGCCTCTCACAGCAGAGGGCAGACTGATTCTCACAGCAGAGGGCAAACTGACTCTCACAGCAGAGGGCAGAATGACTCTCACAGCAGAGGACAGAAAGACTCTCACAGCAGAGGGCAGAATTACTCTCACAGCAGAGGGCAGAATTACTCTCACAGCAGAGGGCAAACTGACTCTCACAGCAGAGGGTAGACTGACTCTCACAGCAGAGGGCAGAATGACTCTCACAGCAGAAGGCAGAATGACTCTCACAGCAGAGGGTAGACTGACTCTCACAGCAGAGGGTAGACTGACTCTCACAGCAGAGGGTAGACTGCCTCTCACAGCAGAGGGCAAACTGACTCTCACAGCAGAGGACAGAATTACTCTCACAGCAGAGGGCCGAATTACTCTCACAGCAGAGCGCAGAATGACGCACACAGCAGAAGACAGAAAGACTCTCACAGCAGAGGGAAGAATTACTCTCACAGCAGAGGGCAAACTGACTCTCACAGCAGAGGGCAAACTGACTCTCACAGCAGAGGGTAGACTGACTCACAGCAGAGGGCAGACTGACTCTCACAGCAGAGGGCAGACTGACTCTCACAGCAGTGGGTAGACTGACTCTCACAGCAGAGGGCAAACTGACTCTCACAGCCGAGGGCAAACTGACTCTCACAGCAGAGGGCAAACTGACTCTCACAGCAGAGGGCAGAATGACTCACAGCAGAAGGTAGAATGACTCTCACAGCAGAGGGCAAACTGATTCTCACAGTAGAGGAAAGAATGACTCTCACAGCAGAGGGCAGACTGACTCTCACAGCAGAGGGTAGACTGACTCTCACAGCAGAGGGCAAACTGACTCTCACAGCCGAGGACAGACTGACTCTCACAGCAGAGGGCAAGCTGACTCTCACAGCAGAGGGCAGATTGACTCACAGCAGAAGGTAGAATGACTCTCACAGCAGAGGGCAGAATGACTCACAGCAGAAGGTAGAATGACTCTCACAGCAGAGGGCAAACTGATTCTCACAGTAGAGGAAAGAATGACTCTCACAGCAGAGGGCAGACTGACTCTCACAGCAGAGGGTAGACTGACTCTCACAGCAGAGGGCAAACTGACTCTCACAGCCGAGGACAGACTGACTCTCACAGCAGAGGGCAAGCTGACTCTCACAGCAGAGGGCAGATTGACTCACAGCAGAAGGCAGAATGACTCTCACAGCAGAAGGCAGAATGACTCTCACAGCAGAGGGTAGACTGACTCTCACAGCAGAGGGTAGACTGACTCTCACAGCAGAGGGTAGACTGACTCTCACAGCAGAGGGTAGACTGCCTCTCACAGCAGAGGGCAAACTGACTCTCACAGCAGAGGACAGAATTACTCTCACAGCAGAGGGCCGAATTACTCTCACAGCAGAGCGCAGAATGACGCACACAGCAGAAGACAGAAAGACTCTCACAGCAGAGGGAAGAATTACTCTCACAGCAGAGGGCAAACTGACTCTCACAGCAGAGGGCAAACTGACTCTCACAGCAGAGGGTAGACTGACTCACAGCAGAGGGCAGACTGACTCTCACAGCAGAGGGCAGACTGACTCTCACAGCAGTGGGTAGACTGACTCTCACAGCAGAGGGCAAACTGACTCTCACAGCAGAGGGTAGACTGACTCACACAGCAGAGGGCAAACTGACTCTCACAGCAGAGGACAGAATGACTCTCACAGCAGAGGGCAGACTGACTCTCACAGCAGAGGGCAAACTGACTCTCACAGCAGAGGGCAGAATGACTCACAGCAGAAGGTAGACTGACTCTCACAGCAGAGGGCAAACTGACTGTCACAGCAGAGGGCAAACTGACTCTCACAGCAGAGGGCAGACTGACTCACAGCAGACGGTAGACTGACTCTCACAGCAGAGGCCAGACTGACTCTCACAGCAGAGGGCAGACTAACTCTGCTGTGAGAGTCTGTTTGCCCTCTGCTGTGAGAGTCATTCTGCCCTCTGCTGTGAGAGTCAGTTTGCCATCTGCTGTGACAGTCAGTTTTCCCTCTGCTGTGACAGTCAGTTTTCCCTCTGCTGTGAGAGTCAGTCTGCCCTCTGCTGTGAGATGGAAAACTGACTGTCACAGCAGATGGCAAACTGACTCTCACAGCAGAGGGCAGAATGACTCTCACAGCAGAGGGCAAACTGACTCTCACAGTAGAGGAAAGAATGACTCTCACAGCATAGGGCAGAATGACTCACAGCAGAAGGTAGAATGACTCTCACAGCAGAGGGCAGAATTACTCTCACAGCAGAGGGCAAACTGACTCTCACAGCAGAGGGTAGACTGACTCTCAAAGCAAAGGACAAACTAACGCTCACAGCAGAGGAAAGAATGACTCTTACAGCAGAGGACAGAATGACTCTCACAGCAGAAGGTAGACTGCCTCTCACAGCAGAGGGCAGACTGATTCTCACAGCAGAGGGCAGACTGATTCTCACAGCAGAGGGCAGACTGACTCTCACAGCAGAGGGCAGAATGACTCTCACAGCAGAGGGCAGACTGACTCACAGCAGACGGTAGACTGACTCTCACAGCAGAGGGCAGACTGACTCTCACAGCAGAGGGCAGACTGACCCTCACAGCAGAGGGAAAACTGACTGTCACAGCAGATGGTAAACTGACTCTCACAGCAGAGGGCAGAATGACTCTCACAGCAGAGGGCAAACAGACTCTCAAAGTAGAGGAAAGAATGACTCACAGCAGAGGGCAGACTGACTCTCAAAGCAAAGGACAAACTAACGCTCACAGCAGAGGAAAGAATGACTCTTACAGCAGAGGACAGAATCACTCACACAGCAGAAGGTAGACTGCCTCTCACAGCAGAGGCCAGACTGATTCTCACAGCAGAGGGTAGACTGACTCTCACAGCAGAGGGTAGACTGCCTCTCACAGCAGAGGGCAAACTGACTCTCACAGCAGAGGGCAAACTGACTCTCACAGCAGAGGAGAGAAAGACTCTCACAGCAGAGGGCAGAATTACTCTCACAGCAGAGGGCAAACTGACTCTCACAGCAGAGGGCAAACTGACTCTCACAGCAGAGGGTAGACTGACTCTCACAGCAGAGGGCAGACTGATTCTCACATCAGAGGACAGAATGACTCTCACAGCAGAGGGCAGAATTACTCTCACAGTAGAGGGTAAACTGACTCTCACAGCAGAGGACAGAATGACTCTCACAGCAGAAGGTAGGCTGCCTCTCACAGCAGAGGGCAGACTGATTCTCACAGCAGAGGGCAAACTGACTCTCACAGCAGAGGGCAGAATGACTCTCACAGCAGAGGACAGAAAGACTCTCACAGCAGAGGGCAGAATTACTCTCACAGCAGAGGGCAGAATTACTCTCACAGCAGAGGGCAAACTGACTCTCACAGCAGAGGGTAGACTGACTCTCACAGCAGAGGGCAGAATGACTCTCACAGCAGAAGGCAGAATGACTCTCACAGCAGAGGGTAGACTGACTCTCACAGCAGAGGGTAGACTGACTCTCACAGCAGAGGGTAGACTGCCTCTCACAGCAGAGGGCAAACTGACTCTCACAGCAGAGGACAGAATTACTCTCACAGCAGAGGGCCGAATTACTCTCACAGCAGAGCGCAGAATGACGCACACAGCAGAAGACAGAAAGACTCTCACAGCAGAGGGAAGAATTACTCTCACAGCAGAGGGCAAACTGACTCTCACAGCAGAGGGCAAACTGACTCTCACAGCAGAGGGTAGACTGACTCACAGCAGAGGGCAGACTGACTCTCACAGCAGAGGGCAGACTGACTCTCACAGCAGTGGGTAGACTGACTCTCACAGCAGAGGGCAAACTGACTCTCACAGCCGAGGGCAAACTGACTCTCACAGCAGAGGGCAAACTGACTCTCACAGCAGAGGGCAGAATGACTCACAGCAGAAGGTAGAATGACTCTCACAGCAGAGGGCAAACTGATTCTCACAGTAGAGGAAAGAATGACTCTCACAGCAGAGGGCAGACTGACTCTCACAGCAGAGGGTAGACTGACTCTCACAGCAGAGGGCAAACTGACTCTCACAGCCGAGGACAGACTGACTCTCACAGCAGAGGGCAAGCTGACTCTCACAGCAGAGGGCAGATTGACTCACAGCAGAAGGTAGAATGACTCTCACAGCAGAGGGCAGAATGACTCACAGCAGAAGGTAGAATGACTCTCACAGCAGAGGGCAAACTGATTCTCACAGTAGAGGAAAGAATGACTCTCACAGCAGAGGGCAGACTGACTCTCACAGCAGAGGGTAGACTGACTCTCACAGCAGAGGGCAAACTGACTCTCACAGCCGAGGACAGACTGACTCTCACAGCAGAGGGCAAGCTGACTCTCACAGCAGAGGGCAGATTGACTCACAGCAGAAGGCAGAATGACTCTCACAGCAGAAGGCAGAATGACTCTCACAGCAGAGGGTAGACTGACTCTCACAGCAGAGGGTAGACTGACTCTCACAGCAGAGGGTAGACTGACTCTCACAGCAGAGGGTAGACTGCCTCTCACAGCAGAGGGCAAACTGACTCTCACAGCAGAGGACAGAATTACTCTCACAGCAGAGGGCCGAATTACTCTCACAGCAGAGCGCAGAATGACGCACACAGCAGAAGACAGAAAGACTCTCACAGCAGAGGGAAGAATTACTCTCACAGCAGAGGGCAAACTGACTCTCACAGCAGAGGGCAAACTGACTCTCACAGCAGAGGGTAGACTGACTCACAGCAGAGGGCAGACTGACTCTCACAGCAGAGGGCAGACTGACTCTCACAGCAGTGGGTAGACTGACTCTCACAGCAGAGGGCAAACTGACTCTCACAGCCGAGGGCAAACTGACTCTCACAGGAGAGGGCAAACTGACTCTCACAGCAGAGGGCAGAATGACTCACAGCAGAAGGTAGAATGACTCTCACAGCAGAGGGCAAACTGATTCTCACAGTAGAGGAAAGAATGACTCTCACAGCAGAGGGCAGACTGACTCTCACAGCAGAGGGTAGACTGACTCTCACAGCAGAGGGCAAACTGACTCTCACAGCCGAGGACAGACTGACTCTCACAGCAGAGGGCAAGCTGACTCTCACAGCAGAGGGCAGATTGACTCACAGCAGAAGGTAGAATGACTCTCACAGCAGAGGGCAAACTGACTCTCACAGTAGAGGAAAGAATGACTCTCACAGCAGAGGGTAGACTGACTCTCACAGCAGAGGGTAGACTGACTCTCACAGCAGAGGGTAGACTGACTCTCACAGCAGAGGGTAGACTGACTCTCACAGCAGAGGGCAGACTGCCTCTCACAGCAGAGGACAGAATTACTCTCACAGCAGAGGACAGAATTACTCTCACAGCATAGGGCAGAATGACGCACACAGCAGAGGACAGAAAGACTCTCACAGCAGAGGGAAGAATTACTCTCACAGCAGAGGGCAAACTGACTCTCACAGCAGAGGGCAAACTGACTCTCACAGCAGAGGGTAGACTGACTCACAGCAGAGGGCAGACTGACTCTCACAGCAGAGGGCAGACTGACTCTCACAGCAGAGGGTAGACTGACTCTCACAGCAGAAGGTAGACTGACTCTCACAGCAGAGGGCAAACTGACTCTCACAGCCGAGGACAGACTGACTCTCACAGCAGAGGGCAAACTGACTCTCACAGCAGAGGGTAGAATGACTCTCACAGCAGAGGGCAAACTGACTCTCACAGTAGAGGAAAGAATGACTCTCACGGCAGAGGGCCGACTGACTCTCACAGCAAAGGACAAACTAACGCTCACAGCAGAGGAAAGAATGACTCTTACAGCAGAGGACAGAATGACTCTCACAGCAGAAGGTAGACTGCCTCTCACAGCAGAGGGCAGACTGATTCTCACAGCAGAGGGTAGACTGACTCTCACAGCAGAGGGTAGACTGACTCTCACAGCAGAGGGTAGACTGACTCTTACAGCAGAGGGCAGACTGATTCTCACAGCAGAGGGTAGACTGACTCTCACAGCAGAGAGTAGACTGACTCTCACAGCAGAGGGTAGACTGACTCTCACAGCAGAGGGCAGACTGATTCTCACATCAGAGGACAGAATGACTCTCACAGCAGAGGACAGAATTACCCTCACAGCAGAGGGCAAACTGACTCTCACAGCAGAGGGCAAACTGACTCTCACAGCAGAGGGTAGACTGACTCTCAAAGCAAAGGACAAACTAACGCTCACAGCAGAGGAAAGAATGACTCTTACAGCAGAGGACAGAATGACTCTCACAGCAGAAGGTAGACTGCCTCTCACAGCAGAGGGCAAACTGACTCTCACAGCAGAGGGTAGACTGACTCTCACAGCAGAGGGTAGAATTACTCTCACAGCAGAGGGCAGAATTACTCTCACAGCAGAGGGCAAACTGACTCTCACAGCAGAGGACAGAATGACTCTCACAGCAGAATGTAGACTGCCTCTCACAGCAGAAGGTAGACTGATTCTCACAGCAGAGGGCAAACTGACTCACAGCAGAAGGCAGAATGACTCTCACAGCAGAGGGCAGAATGACTCTCACAGCAGAGGGTAGACTGACTCTCACAGCAGAGGGCAAACTGACTCACAGCAGAGGACAGAAAGACTCTCACAGCAGAGGGCAGAATTACTCTCACAGCAGAGGACAAACTGACTCTCACAGCAGAGGGCAAACTGACTCTCACAGCAGAGGGTAGACTGACTCTCACAGCAGAGGACAGAATGACTCTCACAGCAGAGGGCAGAATTACTCTCACATCAGAGGGCAGAATTACTCTCACAGCAGAGGGCAAACTGACTCTCACAGCAGAGGACAGAATGACTCTCACAGCAGAAGGTAGACTGCCTCTCACAGCAGAGGGCAGACTGATTCTCACAGCAGAGGGCAAACTGACTCTCACAGCAGAGGGCAGAATGACTCTCACAACAGAGGGTAGACTGACTCTCACAGCAGAGGACAGAATTACTCTCACAGCAGAGGGCAGAACGACTCTCACAGCAGAGGGTAGACTGACTCTCACAGCAGAGGGCAAACTGACTATCACAGCAGAGGGCAAACTGACTCTCACAGCAGAGGGCAAACTGACTCACAGCAGAGGACAGAATGACTCTCACAGCAGAAGGTAGACTGCCTCTCACAGCAGTGGGTAGACTGACTCTCACAGCAGAGGGCAGACTGATTCTCACATCAGAGGACAGAATGACTCTCACAGCAGAGGGCAGAATTACTCTCACAGCAGAGGGCAAACTGACTCTCACAGCAGAGGACAGAATGACTCTCACAGCAGAAGGTAGACTGCCTCTCACAGCAGAGGGCAGACTGATTCTCACAGCAGAGGGTAGACTGACTCTCACAGCAGAGGGCAAACTGACTCTCACAGCAGAGGGCAGAATGACTCTCACAGCAGAGGGCAGAATGACTCTCACAGCAGAGGGCAGAATGACTCTCACAGCAGAGGGTAGACTGACTCTCACAGCAGAGGGCAAACTGACTCTCACAGCAGAGGACAGAATTACTCTCACAGCAGAGGACAGAAATCGTCTCACAGCAGAGGGCAGCATCCTGTGCTGATCTGACTACCTTAAAGGGAATGTGTCGCTAGAATTTTTTTTTTTTAGTTAAACATTTAGTATATAAATGATTAAACATTGTTCGAATTTTTTTAATTTTTTCACAAGTCAGGAAATATTATAAATTAGATTCTAATTTATAACATTTCCCAGTGCTGGTCACTAGAGGGAGCAATTCCCAAAATTGCAGCATTGGCATGTGGTAAAGCAACCTCATTGCTTTATGCTGCAAAATTGGAGAAGACGCACTCGCTCTAGTGTCCTCACACAATCCCCCCTCCTTTATCCTGGCTAGTGCCAGGAGAAAGGAGGGGGTTGAATGTTCAAACCTCCTACACTGTGTGTCGCCATTTTTTAGCAAATGTACAGTGTAGGAGGATTATAGATACAGTGGTAATCACAGAGTATAACACGAACATACACAAACATAACTTACCTGCTCCTGCCGATGCTGCCTCCGCTCCGTCCGCTCGGTCCGCTCCTAGTGCTTGCTTCTGAACATATGGATGGAAGCCACGACCGGAAGCAGTCATCTTACTGTCCGGCTGCGACTTCCGGTCCACATGAAAATGGCGCCGGATGTCGCTCGGCCGAAGAACTTCCTTTTGGACTGTGTGGGAGCAGCGCATGCGCCGTTCCCACACAGATGGCGTACGCTATAGTGAGTGGAACGGCTCCCGTTCGCATTCTCTATGGGGCTGTATGTGCCGTATTCCATCTCTGTATGTGTCGTTAATCGACCCATACAGAGATGAAAAAAAAAATGGCAGCCCCCATAGAGAAGTTAAAGTAATAAAAAAGAAAAAAGTACAACACAAACACACAAATAAATAAAATGTATTTTTATAACACACTAAAAGCAAATTTCTATAAAAAACAATTTTTGCGCGACGCCTGTCCTTTAAAGGGGTTGTACAGGATTAGAAAAATATAGTGCCCCATCTGTCTACAGGTTGTAAGTAGTATTGTATCTCATGCCTATTCATTTCAATGGAGCTGAACTACAATACCAGCCACAACCAGTGGACAGGTGTGGCGCTGTTCCTCTAAGAAAGCAGCTATGTATTTCTAATCCTGTACAGCCCCTTTAATCAGATGTACTCAGTCAGTACCCAGATCTGCCTCAAAGCAGACCACAGACATGAGATTTAATGGCTGATGATTAGGACATACATTTGGAATATTATTCTGTGTACGACCGCCTGTGATCGTCTGAGTCTAAATAATAATCATGTTGTGTAAAGGGCCCATGTACATTCATCCATTCAATGACTCCCATTTTATTACTAAATAAGACCATTTTTTGTGAATCCTGTGGCTAGGGGAAATATGTATTTGGTGGTAAATCCCATTTAAGCCGGCCATACACTGGGGATAGCTGTCAGCCAAATGATGAGATGGTCACCAGCCTCCCATAAAGTTCAGATCGGTTGCAGAGCTGTAGTTCTCATACATCCCGATTTCCAAACAGGGAACCCACATGAGTAATTATAATCAGATTTTCGACATTGAATCTAATAGGATCGATTCCAACCAGATAATCGATGTTAGGGCAGTGTATTCTCTCATTCACATCGCAGTAATGGCAGCTGTATATGGCACCTGTGAAAAGTTCTCCTAACACAGTCATGCCTACCCAAGAAGATTTGGTCACTTAGTGGCACTGCTGCTTAAGGTGAAGATCCTTCATAGAGGAACCACAAACTGATGTGTCAGCTATCGTGGTATAGAAAACAAAATCTTGAAATATTTCAGTCTTCACAGTGGCCCCTGGAGTAGACACAATAAGCTGACATATCCTGTTTTCTGTAGCTAACTTTTCAGCTTTGGTGTGTAGACTGGGACAGATGAGCAGAGTCATCTCAATATCATTAGAGGATGGGGGAGTTATTGACAGATTTTTTGTACTTCTGAAGGCCTAGATAAGGTAGGATAGTACCACTTTACACACAGATAAGGCTCCGTATGCAGCTCTCCTGTCACTTATTGGTATTTGAAGTGAGTATCTGCCCGGTGGCCACAGGGAATTCTGGGCAAGAAACTGCACCATATTGTGGTGCAGTTTTTCGCCTGAATGTCCGCTGCGGAAAACTGCAGCATTTTTAGTCGGCCTGCTAGACGTTTTATCCCAGGAGATCGCTGCAGCCAATCACATGGAATGAAACGTCATCCCAGGAGGCCGGCCTGGAGGAATAAATACAGACCTCTGGGTAAGTATAAGATTTTTATTTTGTCTGAGTTGCGTTTTTTTGTGACGGGTTTTACTTTTTCATTGAATTCAATGTTGAAAACCCAAAAGAAATAAGCAGCGTTTATGCAAATACAATAGACATGCTGTGGAATAAAACTCTGCACCGCAGGTCAATTTCTTAGCGTTTTTTTCGTCTCAGTATTTACGCAGCATGTGGATGAGATTTGTTCTGTATCATCCACTCTGTTGCTACTGTATTATGTTGTGGATTTTCTGCAACGAATTCCGTTGCCGAAACTCTGAAGTATTTACGCTATCTATGAACTGACCCTAAAAACATTTAAATTTTTATTTTATTTCCATCAAATTGCAGTTTGCAGGGTGTTTTGTAATGCACGTGATAGCAAAGACTCCCCCCCACCGCCACCCCGCCGGTCTGTGGAAATTGGAAATTGTCTTGCATGAAACTGGTCCTTGGTGCAATAAAGGTGGGGGACAGCTGGTCTAAAATCGAATGAATGACACCAAGATGTCAATACATGACATATTCCAATAAAATCAGGGCTTCCCATTTCCTTAATATATAAGTGATGAGTCCCGCAGATGAGTATCAGGGAGTTACACAAGTCTTACTCTGCATGCAGTGAGGTAACTGATGTATCCCGTGACTCATAGATAAGATTTGGGGAACTTAAAATTGAATTGCATGGAAAATTCTAAAAACAATAAGTCCACATCCTGAATACTGAAGAAATAGGCACATCAATAAATGATGCAAAAAATGCTTAAAGTGAATGTCCTCTTTTTATCTTCATTCTGCGCTAAATATTTTCTTACTATATCTTCAGAGTGGTGAGAGCTAAGTTTTTCCAATACAAAATATAAAAACCCTTGCATAGCCATAGAGTTACATGATAATCTTCTACTTTCTGCTGCCACCACTAGAGGGAGATCACTGCATACTGGGTTATTCTTGAGTTCAATGTATAAACAGTATGCAGTAATCTCCTCAGCTACCCCTAGTGGTGACTGCAGGCAGAATAATGTTACCATTTTACTCTATGGGAGCTGTATATATCTGTATGTAGTGAGCTCCCCCTAGTGGTGGCTGCAGGCAGTAGAATGTTATCATGTAACTCTATGGGAGCTGTATATATCTGTATGTAGTGAGCTTCCCATAGTGGTGGCTGCAGGCAGCAGAATGTTATCCTGTAACTCTATGGGAGCTGTATATATCTGTATGTATTGAGCTCCCCCTATTGGTGGCTGCAGGTAGCAGAATGTTATCCTGTAACTCTATGGCAGCTGTATATATCTGTGTGTAGTGAGCTCTCCTTAGGGTGGTGACTAATGGCAGTTGAATGTTATCATGTAACTCTATGGGAGCTGTATGTAGTGAGCTCCCCCTAGTGGTGGCTGTAGGCAGTAAAATGTTACCATGTAACTGTATGGTAGCTATATATCTGTATGTAGTGAGCTCCCCCTAGTGGTGACTGCAGGCAGTAGAATGTTATCATATAACTCTATTGGAGCTGTATATATCTGTATATAGTGAGCTCCCCCTAGTGGTGGCTGCAGGCAGCAGAATGTTATCATGTAACTCTATGGAAGCTGTATATATCTGTGTGTAGTGAGCTTTCCTTAGGGTGGTGATTGCATGCAGAATAATGTTACCATGTAACTCCATGGGAGCTGTATATATCTGTATGTAGTGAGCTCCCCCTAGTGGTGGCTGCAGACAGCAGAATGTTATCATGTAACTCTATGGGAGCTGTATATATCTGTATGTAGTGAGCTCCCCCTATTGGTGGCTGCAGGCAGTAGAATGTTATCATATAACTCTATTGGAGCTGTATATATCTGTATATAGTGAGCTCCCCCTAGTGGTGGCCGCAGGCAGCAGAATGTTATCATGTAACTCTATGGGAGCTGCATATATCTGTATGTAGTGAGCTCCCCCTAGTGGTGGATGCAGGCAGCAGAATGTTATCATGCAACGCTATGGCAGTTGTATATATCTGTATGTAGTGAGCTCCGCCTAGTGGTGGCTGCAGGCAGCAGAATGATATCATGTAACTATGGGAGCTGTATATATCTGTATGTAGTGAGCTCCCCCTAGTGGTGGATGCAGGCAGCAGAATGTTATCATGCAACGCTATGGCAGTTGTATATATCTGTATGTAGTGAGCTCCGCCTAGTGGTGGCTGCAGGCAGCAGAATGATATCATGTAACTATGGGAGCTGTATATATCTGTATATAGTGAGCTCCCCCTGGTGGTGGCTGTATGCACCAGAATGTTATCATGTAACTCTATGGGAGCTGTATATATCTGTATGTAGTGAGCTCCTCCTAATGGTGGTTGCAGGAAGTAGAATGTTATCATGTAACTCTATGGGAGCTGTATATATCTGTATGTAGTGAGCTCCCCCTAGTGGTGGCTGCAGGAAGTAGAATGTTATCATGTAACTCTATGGGAGCTGTATATATCTGTATGTAGTGAGCTCTCCTTAGGGTGGTGATTGCATGCAGAATAATGTTACCATGTAACTCTATGGGAGCTGTATATATTTGTACGTAGTGAGCTCTCCCTAGTGCTGGCTGCAGACAGCAGAATTTTATCATGTAACTCTATGGGAGCTGTATATATCTGTATGTAGTGAGCTCCCCCTAGTGGTGACTGAAGGCAGCAGAATGTTATCATGTAACTCTATGGTAGTTGTATATATCTGTATGTAATGAGCTCCCCCCTAGTGGTGACTGCAGGCAGACTAATGTTATCTTGTAACTCTACGGAAGCTGTATATATCTGTATGTAGTGAGCTCCCTCTAGTGGTGACTGCCATACCACTCCATATAGATAGTGCCATACACAGCCCCCCGTAGATAGCACCACACACCCCTCTTTAGAAAGTTCCACACAGCCCCCTTGTGGATAGTGCCACGCACTCCCCCACATTGTATAGTGCCACACACACCCCCACCTTGTAGATAGTGCCACACATAGCCCCCCTTGTAGATCGTGCCATCCCTCTTGTAGATAGCTCCCCCAAAACAAATAAAAAAAAACTCACCTAGCCCCATTCCTGTGACGAACGGAGATACACCACAGCCTCCTCAGCAACGTTAGGCCTGCAGCCTATGAGACGTCAAGACGGGACCCTTGTGATCCAGTTATTTCATCATGCCGGCCTGCGTAGGGATCCTGTCCCAGCATCTTATAGTCTATAGGATTAACGCGGCCTGTAGACTGGTGAATGGCGAAGCAGATAGCTCCCTGCTCAGCCAAAGTATTCGTCCTGGGGACGCAGATACAATTGAATGTGGCAGTGCCCGGGAGCCCCGTGCAAGGTCACTGCGCATGAGGGGGCCCGTGCCGTCCGGCCTGGCACATAACATTTATAGCAGATTCTATGGCTGCTGCTGATATACATATATTCTAACCTTAGGAACTTAAATGCAAACACCTGGGAGGTAGGTGCGCTGGTGAGATTGGCGCAGGTCTGCCAGGACGGTTCTGTAGGCGTATCAGACAGCAGAATTTAGCTTGACTTTTCTTTGTACTGTAAAGCGGAATTTGATATTTTTATTTCTAAAACTGTTTTTATTGAGAATTTAAAATTTGCAAACATTAGGGCAAAACATGGGTAAGGAGCGGAGGGGAAAAGGAGGGTCAGGAAAGTGGAGGGCACATTTTACATCACACAGAATCTCACTTATTGCACATAAATCTATTGCGAAGTAAATGTTAACAACAGGAAATTAGTCATAAAAGCCACTTACCGACCTGATATAAAGGGTCGAGCAGAAAAACTGAGTTTACAGGAAGCTTCTTACAGAGGATATAACGAGGCATCACCCTCAACCTCCTGATATCACACAAAATTAGGCCGACAACCTTTATGACCTGCAATGGACGGACTCCCAGTAATAAGTAGAGTATCTAGTACTACAGGTTACAGTCTAGTGTGCACCATGTGCAAGAGTATATATGGCCGGTGACCGATGATAGAATCACCATAAAGGAACCTGCCGTCCTCCCCTCCTGTCTCTTATCACACCCGCTGCCGTCCTCCCCTCCTGTCTCTTATCACACCCGCTGCCGTCCTCCCCTCCTGTCTCTTATCACACCCGCTGCCGTCCTCCCCTCCTGTCTCTTATCACACCCGCTGCCGTCCTCCCCTCCTGTCTCTTATCACACCCGCTGCCGTCCTCCCCTCCTCTCTTATCACACCCGCTGCCATCCTCCCCCCGTCTCTTATCACACCCGCTGCCGTCCTCCCCTCCTGTCTCTTATCACACCCGCTGCCGTCCTCCCCTCCTCTCTTATCACACCCGCTGCCGTCCTCCCCCCTGTCACTTATCACACCCGCTGCCGTCCTCCCCTCCTGTCTCTTATCACACCCGCTGCCGTCCTCCCCTCCTGTCTCTTATCACACCCGCTGCCGTCCTCCCCTCCTGTCTCTTATCACACCCGCTGCCGTCCTCCCCTCCTGTCTCTTATCACACCCGCTGCCGTCCTCCACCCCTGTCTCTTATCACACCCGCTGCCGTCCTCCCCTCCTGTCTCTTATCACACCCGCTGCCGTCCTCCCCTCCTGTCTCTTATCACACCCGCTGCCGTCCTCCCCTCCTGTCTCTTATCACACCCGCTGCCGTCCTCCCCTCCTGTCTCTTATCACACCCGCTGCCGTCCTCCCCTCCTGTCTCTTATCACACCCGCTGCCGTCCTCCCCTCCTGTCTCTTATCACACCCGCTGCCGTCCTCCCCCCGTCTCTTATCACACCCGCTGCCGTCCTCCCCTCCTGTCTCTTATCACACCCGCTGCCGTCCTCCCCTCCTGTCTCTTATCACACCCGCTGCCGTCCTCCCCTCCTGTCTCTTATCACACCCGCTGCCGTCCTCCCCTCCTGTCTCTTATCACACCCGCTGCCGTCCTCCCCTCCTGTCTCTTATCACACCCGCTGCCGTCCTCCACCCCTGTCTCTTATCACACCCGCTGCCGTCCTCCCCTCCTGTCTCTTATCACACCCGCTGCCGTCCTCCCCTCCTGTCTCTTATCACACCCGCTGCCGTCCTCCCCTCCTGTCTCTTATCACACCCGCTGCCGTCCTCCCCTCCTGTCTCTTATCACACCCGCTGCCGTCCTCCCCTCCTGTCTCTTATCACACCCGCTGCCGTCCTCCCCCCGTCTCTTATCACACCCGCTGCCGTCCTCCCCTCCTGTCTCTTATCACACCCGCTGCCGTCCTCCCCTCCTGTCTCTTATCACACCCGCTGCCGTCCTCCCCTCCTGTCTCTTATCACACCCGCTGCCGTCCTCCACCCGTCTCTTATCACACCCGCTGCCGTCCTCCCCTCCTGTCTCTTATCACACCCGCTGCCGTCCTCCCCTCCTGTCTCTTATCACACCCGCTGCCGTCCTCCCCTCCTGTCTCTTATCACACCCGCTGCCGTCCTCCCCTCCTGTCTCTTATCACACCCGCTGCCGTCCTCCCCTCCTGTCTCTTATCACACCCGCTGCCGTCCTCCCCTCCTGTCTCTTATCACACCCGCTGCCGTCCTCCCCTCCTGTCTCTTATCACACCCGCTGCCGTCCTCCCCTCCTGTCTCTTATCACACCCGCTGCCGTCCTCCCCTCCTGTCTCTTATCACACCCGCTGCCGTCCTCCCCCCGTCTCTTATCACACCCGCTGCCGTCCTCCCCTCCTGTCTCTTATCACACCCGCTGCCGTCCTCCCCTCCTGTCTCTTATCACACCCGCTGCCGTCCTCCCCTCCTGTCTCTTATCACACCCGCTGCCGTCCTCCACCCGTCTCTTATCACACCCGCTGCCGTCCTCCCCTCCTGTCTCTTATCACACCCGCTGCCGTCCTCCCCTCCTGTCTCTTATCACACCCGCTGCCGTCCTCCCCTCCTGTCTCTTATCACACCCGCTGCCGTCCTCCCCTCCTGTCTCTTATCACACCCGCTGCCGTCCTCCCCTCCTGTCTCTTATCACACCCGCTGCCGTCCTCCCCTCCTGTCTCTTATCACACCCGCTGCCGTCCTCCCCTCCTGTCTCTTATCACACCCGCTGCCGTCCGCCCCTCCTGTCTCTTATCACACCCGCTGCCGTCCTCCACCCGTCTCTTATCACACCCGCTGCCGTCCTCCACCCGTCTCTTATCACACCCGCTGCCGTCCTCCCCTCCTGTCTCTTATCACACCCGCTGCCGTCCTCCCCTCCTGTCTCTTATCACACCCGCTGCCGTCCTCCCCTCCTGTCTCTTATCACACCCACTGCCGTCCTCCCCTCCTGTCTCTTATCACACCCGCTGCCGTCCTCCACCCCTGTCTCTTATCACACCCGCTGCCGTCCTCCCCTCCTGTCTCTTATCACACCCGCTGCCGTCCTCCCCTCCTGTCTCTTATCACACCCGCTGCCGTCCTCCCCTCCTGTCTCTTATCACACCCGCTGCCGTCCTCCCCTCCTGTCTCTTATCACACCCGCTGCCGTCCTCCACCCGTCTCTTATCACACCCGCTGCCGTCCTCCCCTCCTGTCTCTTATCACACCCGCTGCCGTCCTCCCCCCTGTCTCTTATCACACCCGCTGCCGTCCTCCCCTCCTGTCTCTTATCACACCCGCTGCCGTCCTCCCCTCCTGTCTCTTATCACACCCGCTGCCATCCTCCCCTCCTGTCTCTTATCACACCCGCTGCCGTCCTCCCCTCCTGTCTCTTATCACACCTGCTGCCATCCTCCCCTCCTGTCTCTTATCACACCCGCTGCCGTCCTCCCCTCCTGTCTCTTATCACACCCGCTGCCGTCCTCCCCCCCTGTCTCTTATCACACCCGCTGCCGTCCTCCCCTCCTGTCTCTTATCACACCCGCTGCCGTCCTCCCCTCCTGTCTCTTATCACACCCGCTGCCGTCCTCCCCTCCTGTCTCTTATCACACCCGCTGCCGTCCTCCCCCCTGTCTCTTATCACACCCGCTGCCGTCCTCCCCTCCTGTCTCTTATCACACCCGCTGCCGTCCTCCCCTCCTGTCTCTTATCACACCCGCTGCCATCCTCCCCTCCTGTCTCTTATCACACCCGCTGCCGTCCTCCCCTCCTGTCTCTTATCACACCCGCTGCCATCCTCCCCTCCTGTCTCTTATCACACCCGCTGCCGTCCTCCCCTCCTGTCTCTTATCACACCCGCTGCCGTCCTCCCCCCCTGTCTCTTATCACACCCGCTGCCGTCCTCCCCCCTGTCTCTTATCACACCCGCTGCCGTCCTCCCCTCCTGTCTCTTATCACACCCGCTGCCGTCCTCCCCTCCTGTCTCTTATCACACCCGCTGCCATCCTCCCCTCCTGTCTCTTATCACACCCGCTGCCGTCCTCCCCTCCTGTCTCTTATCACACCTGCTGCCATCCTCCCCTCCTGTCTCTTATCACACCCGCTGCCGTCCTCCCCTCCTGTCTCTTATCACACCCGCTGCCGTCCTCCCCCCCTGTCTCTTATCACACCCGCTGCCGTCCTCCCCTCCTGTCTCTTATCACACCCGCTGCCGTCCTCCCCTCCTGTCTCTTATCACACCCGCTGCCGTCCTCCCCTCCTGTCTCTTATCACACCCGCTGCCGTCCTCCCCTCCTGTCTCTTATCACACCCGCTGCCGTCCTCCCCTCCTGTCTCTTATCACACCCGCTGCCGTCCTCCCCTCCTCTCTTATCACACCCGCTGCCGTCCTCCCGCCGTCTCTTATCACACCCGCTGCCGTCCTCCCATACTGTCTCATCACATCCGCTGCCGTCCTCCCCTCCTGTCTCTCATCACACCCGCAGCCGTTCTCCCCTCCTGTCTCTCATCACACCCGCTGCCGTCCTCCCTTCCTCTCTTATCACACCCGCTGCCGTCCTCCCTTCCTCTCTTATCACACCCGCTGCCGTCCTCCCTTCCTCTCTTATCACACCCGCTGCCGTTCTCCCCGTCTCTTATCACACCCGCTGTCGTCCTCCCCTCCTGTCTCTCATCACACTCGCAGCCGTTCTCCCTCCTGTCTCTTATCACACCCGCTGCCGTCCTCCCCTCCTATCACACCCGCTGCCGTCCTCCCCTCCTCTCTTATCACACCCGCTGCCGTCCTCCCTTCCTCTCTTATCACACCCGCTGCCGTCCTCCCCTCCTCTCTTATCACACCCGCTGCCGTCCTCCCCTCCTCTCTTATCACACCCGCTGCCGTCCTCCCCTCCTCTCTTATCACACCCGCTGCCGTCCTCCCCTCCTCTCTTATCACACCCGCAGCTGTTCTCCCCTCCTGTCGCATATACACACACTTTGTAATCATGATCTGCTTTATTCATCCTTTTCACTTCAATTTCCTTTAATACAGTTTTCAAGTAGCGGATTTGCTGTGGAAGAATCTGTAGTACATCCGCCTCAAAATCTGCATCAAAAAGCGCACAAGGTAAATAACAATGGGTGAAAATTATTAAAATTGCGACTTTTTAGCCATTTTTGCAAATCGACACCAGCTTAGACATGACTCTCAGGTGCACGGACAGCCAGATGCACCTAATTTATTAAGAGCTGTGCACCTGTTAACAAATGAGGCACTTCATCCTCAGCAGCATTCTCCAAATCCACACTATTTTCCACAGCCTGTGAATGTTGTAAGCAAAGAAAAGGTACAGCGATGGGCACTACATTCACACCAAGTTCTGCAAATTTATTTATGGTGGATTTAAAAAAATTTTAGTTTATGAAAATATGAAATTGTAATTTAAAATCATGACAAATACATAGAGAGGATCTGTTTTTTGTACATGGAGAGGGGGCAGAAGAGATCAGTAAAGTCGTACATTATTTCAATGATAACACAAGAGGCCTCAGTTTTACATGTAATGCATCCACCCACATGAAGACTTAAGGGACCAAACTAAAGTGATCCTAGGTCTGTACTAAAATCATCTGTGAGGAAAACGACATGATCCAAGAAGACTGGAAAAAAAAAAAAGAACCACATGGATTTTGTATGTAAATTTATTATTGCACAAAATTCATATGGAACAGACACTGGTAAATATCAAAGCAGGATCAATAAACATATGTGTGCTGCCAAATGTATGTCCCAGATGTATGCAACTGCATGTCTATAATCACTGTATACCTATAAAGTTGTATGCATCTGCCATTGTCGCATTGTAAAATAACATATATTGCGTGGTATTGATGCAAACAGGCCAGACGTATGTCAAAAAGACGCCCTTTTGGCGCAAGTCCATTCCATAGTAGTTCATAGACATGTCAGTATATACGTCGGAAAGTGCTCCCAGCATATGTGTTGAATGGTCATGATAAATGTGGTGTGACCAGAGCCTTAAAGTCATCACAATACTAGTACTACCATACAACGGCACATTCATAATTCAACTTATGTGAAAAAAATCTTGTTTTCATGGTAATCATTCTAATCATTCTAATCTTGTGCAGCTTGCTGTATATTCTCCTACAGCCGTCTATTCTGTCCACATGATCGAAACATCTGGACAATAACGAACGCGGTTAATTTATTGGTTAACGGTATAAGCAACACAGTTGTGTCTTAGACGTTTTTCCCTGTGTCTCTAGTTCTTTCCAGTCCATATGACCCCAGTCAGAGATATTTTCTGCTTACTGATTGGTCCATTTGATTATAAACATACAGTATATTATTATTTTCATATTGACTTTCACTAATTCGTTTTTGGATAATAAATACATGTTGCTCAATCAATTTTAATTTCCATGTGGTAAATCTATATATCTTTTTTTACTCTGACACCTCTTGCCGTACCCCATGCCCACAATTACAAATTATTCAACTTTTTACGATTAGCCCTATTAAAAAATTTATACAGTTATTAAAATAGTAACAATAAGGGTATGTTCACACTCTCTATATTCGGCAAACATCTGCCCATTGAATTCAATGGGTCTTACGATGTTCTGTGCAGACAGGCTTTTTTTTTACGCGCCACTGTCAAAAGACGGCGCGTAAAAAGACGGCCGCCTCAAAGAAGTGCCTGTCACTTCTTGGGACGTAATTGGAGCCATTTTGCATTGACTCCATTGAAAAACAGCTCCAATTGCGTCCGTAATGGACGCTGCGAAAAACGCGAGTACGAGCAATTACGTCTGAAATTCAGGAGCTGTTTTCGCCTGAAAACCGCTCCGTAATTTCAGACGTAATTGGCGTTGCTGTGTGAACATACCCTAAGAAAGCGCAATTAAAAACTATTACTATACTGATTACTATAGCAAAATAAAAAATAATCATTAAACTTGTGAAACGGTTAAACAATGACCAGATTAGCAAGGTCAGAGTAATTGGAAAGTCTGCTGCAGGGAACTGAATGCAACATCAAAATACGAGATGTCCATGAGCCTCATTCATGAGGTGTCCATTGAATCGGCTGTGTCACTTTCATCGACTTTGCGATCCTGTTCTATTTGGCTGTCACTTTTTCCCCACAGGTTTAAGAGCCGTCTGACAGCAGGCTGCATCGTCACTGGGTGCCCCCCAGCCTGCAGATATCTGGACAGATTTTCTTTTTCTTCAACAAGTTTTTTAAAAGGGTCTCTTATCTCTTTTAAGTGAATGGCCCCGTGGATAATGATGTCCACAGCACTCCTACCATACTCTATTACACTCTTCTTTTTTAGAGGTGTGTTAGCAGGATACCCCCCTAAGTGCATTGCTACAAGGTCTCCATGCTCATTGAAAACTGGGGCTCCTGAAGCTCCCCAATACAAACAGGAATCATAGGTCGTCAATGTCTGGTCATTCATACGACTAAAATTGTGCTGTGTCAGTACATGAACATAAGACCTGTTAGATAATATTGTGTCAGCAATTGAATCAGCACGCTGAGAAAAAGCAACCACTGAACAGTTAAGATCAATTTTTTTGTGATTAGAATTGGGATGACCAATGATACTTAGAGCGCCACCTTGTGGTGGAGGAGTTATGTGTTTTAACAAGCCTGGGTAAGACTGGGAAATTTTAATTTGTACAAAAGCGCAGTCAAGCTTCTTATTAGCCCATACAACTCTTTTGTATTCCCCAGAGAATATATTTTCTTCGCTTTCATATTTAAATCTTACTTCAACATTAGTGACGGCGCGTGACTTAATGAGCAATTTCACTACATGGTAACAGGTGATACCAAGGTTCTCAGTTAGAAGGAAGAGGGTGCCCGATTTAATTGTATCCCCGATGTTGTACTTTAATAATGCTACATTGTCTAAGTGTTTTGTCAGTAGTCGGAGGGTTGTAGCCATCATTGGTTCCTTGTACACAACATTTCTCTTGTAACTATTTACAAGCTCAGACTCTAGGTTTTGTGCCCCGATGTCTTTGGCAAGTTTTTGAATTTCACGTGAAAACTTGAAGCTGAGAGGTGATGAGACAAATACAGGTTGATCAGGGGCGCCCACACATGGCTCAGATCGGGGAACTGATGTCCCAGGTATGGAAGTGGTGCTGCCCTCATTATTTTGTAAATCTTCCTTTTTCAAGGTTTTCTTTGGAGACATATTCCCTGACTTAGGACGTTTGTCCACCATGACAATGGTGTATGTGTCAGGTGTAAGCATGGATAATAACACATCACTTTTCATTTTATTGCAATGTGAATCTTCAAGAATGAACTGACCAGGTATTATAAACCTCTTATCATTTTGAAGAGCCTGATTTATTGTCTCACCTAGGTAGCCAAAGACAGCAATGGGATTATCAGCAGAATAGAATTGACTCTTTTGTATTATTTTAACTGATTGCCCTCCCTTTGTCCTTCCTTGATATTTTACTTTGAAAAAGTAGCTGTCACAAAATGAGGGATATTTATACATGTCAGGGGCCATAATCTCAACACCTTGTTTACATTCTCCATTTGAGGAGTTCGATGATTTCCCTTTCCTGATGCTAAACTCCAAAATCTCTTTTTCCCCCAGGGCTCCACATGGTACCCATGGGTTGATGACAGCTTTAAGTTCCCGAGCATAGACAAATAGGTAACCAGTTCGTAAAGGATTATTTTGTTTTGCAAAGTCAATAACAGGTGTATTAAAACCTGTAGTGTTGGACGTTATGGATTCTTTATTCCACTTGTAGGACACACATCTCTTCTCTTCTGTCATCATAGATTCAATATTCACTTTCTGGAACAAAAAATATGGATTCCTTTAAAATCAATATACAAAAGTCTCATTTTCATCAGACGTGATCAGGATCAATGGACTTGAAATGATGGTATATCGTATCCACCTCCAAAATAGGAGACCTCCGCAACATTTAACACATATAAAAAATAAATGTATTGCTAAACCTATAATAAAAGTCAATGAAAATTGTCTATCACGTTCTGATGTCAGACCCTGATGATAATACAGAGATAAGCATGCCATACAATAAAATGAGGGCGGTCGTTGTGAACATTACAAATTCATACATTTTGCGTCCCCCATCTGTGATGTTTACTTATACTTTTTATGATCCAACATTAGCCCAGCCTGTCCTATTAAAGGACCCCCCCCCACAATACTTAAAAATGAATATTTATTACAATACAAAACAATTCATGGAGGTGTTGGAGGTGTTGCGTGCACTGGTTGTTATTTAATATAAAGACTCTACCTCTTCTTTGGATTCTGTTGATTCTTGTTGATTCGGAGTCTCTTCTACGCCTGGACTGAGTAGATCTTCATCCGTGTTTTTTCTCAAGTTTAAATGATGGCCCTATGAAAAAAAAATACACCTTCTGAAGTACTGTATATGAGAGGTGAAGTCTTGAAAATCTTCCCATGTACTTTACATCGAGTGAAATACAATACAAATTCTTTTTTTTTCTTTAAAGTGTAGCTAAACGTTTGACAAACTTCTGACATGTCATAGTGACATGTCAGAAGTTTGGATTGGTGCGGGTCCGAGCACTGAGACCCCCACCAATCTCTAGAACGAAGCAACTGAAAGTCTCGTGTGAGTGCTCGGCCGTTTCGTGTCTGTTCGGCTTTTTCCAGAAATAAATGTATCGGAGTGCGGGGTCATAGACTTTCTATTGAGTCCATACACTGATACATTTGTTTCCGGAAAAAGCCAAACAGACACGAAGCGGCTGAGTGTTCACATGAGACCTTCAGCTGCTTTGTTCTAGAGATTGGTGGGGGTCTCAGTGCTTGGACCCCCACCAATCCAAACTTCTGACATGTCACTATGACATGTCAGAAGTTTGTCAAACGTTTAGCTGCACTTTAACCCCAGCAGGGCAGGAGGAGTCATATTTTTACACTGTCGCTATTTATTGGAGGTCCATCTTAAGCAACATCCTATGGTAATCATAAAAAATGGCAGCAAGACATAGGCACCGTAACAGGTGACCAATGGCATGATATTATTCAATATGTTCCAAAGGTTGCAGTCGGTGAGGCTCAGAGGCTTTCACAAATATTCTTCATCTGCCGGGTATATAGGACGGCAGTACTACTTTTTAAAACGGGCTTTAAAGGACTTGTGCACCAGGCGTCATTCTCCAAGACCTGGCCTAATCCATCTGATGTAATTGACAGTATTTTTGCAGTGTGACTGAATAGGGATCCATTCACTTGTCTACTAAGATATGTTTCTGAGATCCCTGTAATGGAGAGACATAGACTAACTATCCCCGTTTACTCTACGATCCATGTAAATAAATTGCATTCCGTAAGAAATCAATCATCGGCCCTACATTAACAGAATATGATGCTAGAGAAGGACTATTACGATATTTTGGGCTTGTGGCTTGATACGCTTGGCTTGGCCCCCTTAACTTTGGCTAAAGATCAAATACTAGGGTTCTAATGATAAGAGTGATTCAGTGGAGGGAGGTCAGTGTATGGCGCTCTTCTAAGATGAAGTGTGTAATCAGAAAATATATACTTCTCCGTTTTAGCATCTTACCTTTCCTGCTGATTTTGCTCCTCTTGGTGTAGTCAGCGTCTTTCTTATTCCACGGCTTTTACTGATAATCTGATTCTGTTGAAAAGATTAATGAAAATATGAATGGACGGATATCTTCACCGTTCAGGAAACCAAAATGATTTTCACCGTTTTTAACATATTAAGACATCATATTAATTATGCCTGCACCAAAAACAAAAACTATAAGGGTATTTAAAAGAGCGTGTCAGATTCACGCGTGTGTATAACGCGCGTAAATCTGGTCCGTGTGTGTTGCGTTATGCATCAGTTTGCTTTGCGGGTGGCATGCAGATTTCATGCACTCGCAAAGCACTTTTTTTTCTGTAATGGAATTGACGCGCAAATCATGCACTGCACACGGATGTGCATTCCTGTGCGGTGCGTGGCTTTCACGAAACCATTGACTTCAATGGGCGCGTAGGTGCGTGAAAATGCACCAATATAGGACATGCAGTGAGATACTGAGTGAACGGCCCCATTGAAATCAATGGGTCTGTGTGCTGTGCGTGATTTCCATGCGCAGCACAAGCACGAGATTCATGGTTGTGTGAATGGGCCTGTAAGGTGGCCAAACAGATTCGATAAATTTCGTCCAAACCCAGCGGGATCATCCAACTATCTAATGAGTATGGGGATCTACCGACTCCCCTCAGACCGCAGATGTAGGGGTAAAGAAGGATCGGGCATGTTGAACTCCACAGGGGTCAGACAGCAACTTTTTCCCCTTCTCCCCAAAGAAAAAACATGTACAAGAGTTTAGACGACAGATATCTCAAGTGTATGGCCACCTTAATAAAGCAAAACTCCTACAAGTCTTACCTTTAAACCCCAGTAGTGTGCTTAAAAAAAAATTGAACAATAACGGCAAGGCTATATTCACGCGACAGTTAGAAACGGCCGTGCGATGGCTGTTTATTGGCTGTCTCACAGCCGTTTTCAGAAAAATTAGGTTCTATGGGTGTCTTCACATGGCCACTTTTTTAATACCCCGTGAACACTGGCCTTCAAAAAAAGAACATGTTTTTTTCTCAGCTGTTTCCACGGCCCAACGGCCCCATAGAAGTCAATGGATCCATTTTATAGTGTTTAACATGAACACCATATTTATGAAGCCAAATCACCCCACTATATTTTCTGACATAAACAATTCTTGCAGAAAACATGGTCAGTATTACCATCGACAATCAAGAACAACCAGCTGTCATTCGGTAGTGAGTGTTGTATTTCTCAATGTACATGCTCCATTTTGGTGAATACATCGTACTATCTCTTCATCATTTCCACCTACACAAATCTCTGTCCACATCCTGATAGACACTATTTCATCTATGATGGAGCTCCAGCAGAGTAAATGGAAGCCATGGCATTATTGTATACATAAGCTCTGAAAATAAATTATTGCCTAGACAATTTTACCTTTTCTTTTTTTTTCTCTGCACTCTTCATTCCCATGTTAGTTAACCAGTTGGGATTGTTTGTTCTTACCTCACCAAGTGGTCCAGACTCCTGGGGGTGAATTAAATCAAGAAAACACATGATTGGTAAGCATTTTACTGGTATGGCTAAGGCTGTGTTCACACATTGCAGTCAATTGGAGCACAGCTCAGTCCAGGTATGTATTGCGTTTTCTCGGACTACAGATTTTTAAGACCTGGACACTCTGGACCCCTCAATGGGTAAATGAAGCACTGGCAGGGGCATCAAAATGAAAATGAAATAAAAATAGCATCTTCTCCGTTCCCCATCTTCCAGCTCCCGGCTTCAGAAGGTGGTAGGTGGACAGAATCTCGTGAGTGATGTCATCAGCTCCATTTACTTACACTGTACAGACATTTCATTTCAGGAGCGGAGGGCAGCGTCTCAGACTACCTCTGGGTTTGCAGTAGCAGCTTTTATTTAGTTAAGGATGTTAGGGTATGTACACACGGCTTATGTTTGGCTGTTTTTCGTCCCGTAAACGGATGAAAAATCGGCAGCAGAACGCCCCCAAACATCTGCCCATTAATTTCAATGGGAAAAAACGTTGTTCCAATGGCCCATTTTTTTACGCGTCCGTTTTTAAAAATGGTCACGTAAAAAAACGGCCACGAAAGAGAAGTGCATGTTTTTGGAGCCATTTTTCATTGACTCTATAGAAAAACAGATCCAAAAACGGCCGTAAAAAAACGCAAGTTGCTAAAAAAGTGGCTGAAAATCAGGAGCGGTTTTCCTTTGAAAACAGCTGCGTATTTTCAGACATTTTTTAGTAAGCGTGTGAACATACTCTTAGGGTTAAATATAGTTATTCAGCCCTAACATCATATACAAAGCAGCTGTCCAAATAACGGTTAATGACATTTATTTTTTTATTTTTTTAAAGGAACACTCCAGGCAAAGCAATGAAAATGCCTTCATTGAGAAGGTGAAACGATGCAGTGGATGTTTGGTGAAATCACTTTATTTTTGAGTGCTGCTTCTTTTGCTCATTTTTAATGCCCAGCCAAAGCCTTTATGTTACGTTAAAGGGGTTGTCCAGGTACGGACAACTGATGACCTATCCACAGGATAGGTCATCAGTATATGATCAGGGGGGACATCTACACCCCGCACGGATCCGCTTGCTCTGACCACTGCATAGTGGCCATTCTGCAACTCTTTTCCTATTGACTTGAATAGGAGCAGAGCTTCAGCACAGCAGGTCGGCCACTATTTAGTGACCGGCGACATCTGCTTCCGGCATGGACATCCGGGTATCAAACTCCCCCCCCGATCATATACAAATGACCTATCCTGTGGATAGGTCATCAGTTGTCCGTGCCTGGACAACTCCTTTAAACCTAGTGTAGGGCCTGAAGGGGAGGAGCATGACACAGGAATTGTCTTTGATATTCTTTCTATGTCTGTGTTGTGCTCCATCTCCTCAGTCCCTGCACGGGGCATAGTACAGTTTTGTGTTCCTTTAAATATTTAATTTCTCAAAATGTATATTATACCCAATTATTCATTTTTGAAATAATCGTACCTCTCTTTTAGATTCTTCAGTGTTTTTATTCTTTCCCATTTCGGAGTTTGTTGTTAAGTTACACAGCTGGTTCTCCTGTGAGAAAGACAAGAGACGTGATTATTGAGAAACGGTTCCTAAAGATAATTCTAAGTCATAATTGTATATTTCTGTTAATAATAACGTTTTTTGTTTTTTTTTAACCTTAAAACAATCAGGGTCCATGGACCCCTAGGTTTTCTTTTAATTAGATGCCATCTAATATCATCAGCCTGCATCATATCTAGAAAATTATTCAGCTATTGTAGACCTGCACATCACGATATGTTTTTACACTAAACTCTTCGAGGACAGGTCTCCACGGCGTTTAAAAGTGCGCAATTATTGTGTGAGTATTAAATTGTATTGCGATATAGAATGATATTGCATGCAACATTAACCTATGGGATCGCATGACATCAAGTTCCAATTGGAAAAAAAATCAAGAAGTGTAGAAGTTTTTGCGATTATAGCAGAAATTTAATTTAACCCCTTAGTGACCAGCCTATTTTAGACATTAAAGAGGCTCTGTCACCACATTATAAGTGGCCTATCTCCTACATACTTGTATTGTTTTTCTAAATAAAAAGCACTGCTGTCACCTACATAATAGCACCAATCTCCTTATGTAGGTGATACGGCAGGACAGTAAAGAAGGGAGGAAACCTCCAGCTCACCAGTTTGATGCGTCTCCAGACTCTCCGCTCGGATCCCCGCTACGGCTTGCGGTATGCAATAGAAGAAAAGGAAGAAATAATCCAGCGCTGAGTCGTACTTTAGATTTAAAAACGAAGCAGTATTCCCACATTTCTTTACAATGAGTAAGAGCACAGCTCGTGCTTGAAATGCATAGGACAGGGCAAACCGCTTATTATCTACACATGTCTTGGGACTGCGTCTCCCTTCAATTTTAAATTTCTATACCCCAATAAAGGTGGGAATACTGCTTCCTTTTTAAATCTAAAGTACGACTCAGCGCTGGATCATTTCTTCCTTTTCTTCTAGGAGATACGGCACTTATAATGTGGTGACAGCCTCTTTAATGACCATGCCATCGTCGCATTCCAAGAACTATAACTTTTTTATTTTTGCATCGCCATCGCTGTATAATGTCTTGTTTTTAGCGGGACAAGTTGTAATTTTTAATAGCACCATTTTTGGGTACATATAATTTATTGATTAACTTTTATTAACGTTTTTGCGGGGGGGATAGAAAAAAACCCTGCAATTTTGTCACACTTTTTTGCATCCTAAATTTACGCCGTTTACCGTGCGGTATAAATAACACAATAACTTTATTCAGCGGGTTGTTGCGATACCAAAAACAATACCAAATTTGTATCGTTTTTGTATGTTTTACTACTTTTACACAGTAAAAAAAAATTTTTTTCAAAATTATTTGTTTTTGCGTCTCCATATTTGAAGAGCCGTAACTTTTATTTTTTCGCCGATGCAGTTATATGAGGGTTTTTTTTTTGCGGGACGGCTTGTCGTTTTTATTGGCACCATTTTGGAGTAGATGCGACTTTCTGATCACATTTTATCACATTTTTTTTAAGGCTGGATTGAAAGAAAACAGCAATTTTTTCATGGTTTTTTATTTTCTTTATGACGTTCATCGTGCGGGTTAAATGATGTAATAAACGCGGCGCGGACGCGGTGATTCCAAATATGCGTAACTTTACTTTATTTTGTTTTTTTTAATAATAAAGCAGTTTGTAAGGGGAAAAAGTGGGTTTTTCATTTTTTTTTTTACTTTTAACTTTTTTGTAACTTTTTTTTTACTTTTTTACTAGTCCGACTAGGGGACTTCACTATGCGATTATCCAATCGCATTTATAATACACTGTAATACTTCTGTATTGCAGTGTATTATACCTGTCCGTGTAAAATGGACAGGCATCTGCTAGGTCATACCAGAGGCAGGTATTTACTACAGGCAGACCTGGGGGCCTTTATTATGCCCCCGGCTGCCATAGAAGACACCGGCACCCGGTGGGTTGAGAGGGAGCTCCCTCCCTTTCTCCAAAACCACTCAGATGCGGTGCTCGCTATTGAGTCATTTTTTGTGGTGTTTTCGGCCCGAAAAAAACACTGTAAATAGACCGTGTGAATATACCCTTAGGGCATGGCCAGACGTGGCGGATTTCGTCCGCAGCTGTCCGCATCAATGCCGAACAGAATCTGCCTTGCAGTTTCTGCGGCGGATCTGCCCAAAATGTGCAGTAAATTGATGCGGACTAGCTGCTGCGGACTGCGGTAAAAGTGCTTCCATTCTCTCTATCAGTGAAGGATAGAGAGAAGGGACAGCACTTTCCCTAGTGAAAGTAAAAGAAATTCATACTTACCGGCCGTTGTCTTGGTGACGTGTCCCTCTTTCGGCATCCAGCCCGACCTCCCTGGATGACGCGGCAGTCCATGTGACCGCTGCAGCCTGTGATTGGCCTGTGATTGGCTGCAGCCTGTGATTGGCCTGTGATTGGCTGCAGCCGTCACTTAGACTGAAACGTCATCCTGGGAGGCCGGACTGGAGACAGAAGCAGGGAGTTCTCGGTAAGCATGAACTTCTATTTTTTTTACAGGTAGCTGTATATTGGGATCGGTAGTCACTGTCCAGGGTGCAGAAACAGTTACTGCCGATCGCTTAACTCTTTCAGCACCCTGGACAGTGACTATTTACTGACGTCTCCTAGCAACGCTCCCGTAATTACGGGAGCCCCATTGACTTCCTCAGTCTGGCTGTAGACCTAGAAATACATAGGTCCAGCCAGAATGAAGAAATGTCATGTCAAAAAAGCAAGACGCATCCGCAGCACACATAACATGTGCATGACAGCTGCGGACTTCATTGCGGAACTTAGAATCTCCATTGAAGTCAATGGAGAAATTCCGCCATGAGTCCGCAACCAGTCCGCCACTGCTCCGCAACAGACAGAGCATGCTGCGGACACCAAATTCCGCTCCGCAGCCTATGCTCCGCAGCGGAATTTTACTCAACGTCTAAACGAACACTTCTAAATTAAAGTGGAAGTCAATGGAGAAACGGCTCCGCTGCGGATTAACGCTGCGGAGTGTCCGCAGCGGAATTCAAGTGAAATTCCGCCACGTGTGAACCCAGCCTTAAAGCAATGGGAAGCTGAAAAAACAGCACCAAAAAATGCGTCCAAACAGCTTGCATTTGAAAATCTGCCTCCAAAATCAGCCTGGAATACGAGCTGATTGTGGATGCAGAATCAGAGAATGTTTTTTTAAGCTGTGACTATACCCAAAATGGAAAAACTTACCTTTAGCGGATGTTGTATCATCATTGATGGCCGTTTTATTTGGTTTTGCTCCAGTGAATTGGATTGGTTCTCTTTATCAAGGAGGTAACTTGATTCATGATCCTGCATTAAAATATATAGAAGAATCATTTGTCCAGATCATATTTATTTGTTTTTAATGTATATATGAATCTTCTCTTAAAGTATCCTCTGCAGAAAGTCTCACCTGTGTATTATCATTGCTGCTGCGGTCTGCCATGGAGATTCTGTATCCCTGCAATAATTATAGTATAACAGAATTATAAATCTATCAGCTATTATATCAGTTAACAAACCATAGAAAAAAAGACCTGGTAACGTGGGCACTGCCAGTCAGGCCTGGTGAAGAGGTTAATTCAACCCAGAAAGTATGATTAAAATAAAGCAAGATCAACAGTGAAAGTGAGCGCAAGATCTCATGAGCAGAAACCTATATGATATTCTGTTTATTCAGACGAACGGGAAAAACATCCATGCAACACGCGTGATTTGCACGCGCGTTGCACGGACCTATATTAGTCTAAGGGCCGTGCGGACATGTGCGTGATTTTTACTCAGCGTGAGTCTGCTGAAAAAAAATCACGGCATGTCCGTTCTTTCAGCGTTTTGCGCAAATCACGCACCCGTTGAAGTCAATGGGTGCGTGAAAACCACGCGTGATTCTGCGAACTGCGTGATTCGTGCAACAGCTGTCAAAAGGATGGATGTAAACAGAAAAGCACCATGTGCTTTTCTGTTTACAAACATTCAAATGGAGTGTCATAATGATAGCGGCTGCGCGAAAAGCACGCAGCCGCGCATCATATGCTGCTGCCACACGGAGCTGGTAAGTGGTTTTTGCGCACGCCACGCTCATGTGAATGCAGCCTAACACTATGGAGCGTATTTTATCACTATTTATCAGTATTTTATTATATCAGTTCAAGGGACTCTAACCTTTTTATTTTTATCAGTCACATATGATGTAATGTCTCTGGAGGATATAATAGTGCTGGAGTGATATAAGAGGAGCGGCTGATATCAGTCACACATATGATGTAATGTCTCTGGAGGATATAATAGTACTGGAGTGTTATAAGAGGAGCGGCTGATATCAGTCATATATGATGTAATGTCTCTGGAGGATATAATAGTACTGGAGTGATATAAGAGGAGCGGCTGATATCAGTCACATATGATGTAATGTCTCTGGAGGATATAATAGTACTGGAGTGATATAAGAGGAGCGGCTGATATCAGTCACACATATGATGTAATGTCTCTGGAGGATATAATAGTGCTGGAGTGATATAAGAGGAGCGGCTGATATCAGTCACACATATGATGTAATGTCTCTGGAGGATATAATAGTACTGGAGTGTTCTAAGAGGAGCGGCTGATATCAGTCACATATGATGTAATGTCTCTGGAGGATATAATAGTGCTGGAGTGATATAAGAGGAGCGGCTGATATCAGTCACATATGATGTAATGTCTCTGGAGGATATAATAGTGCTGGAGTGATATAAGAGGAGCGGCTGATATCAGTCACATATGATGTAATGTCTCTGGAGGATATAATAGTACTGGAGTGATATAAGAGGAGCGGCTGATATCAGTCACATATGATGTAATGTCTCTGGAGGATATAATAGTACTGGAGTGATATAAGAGGAGCGGCTGATATCAGTCACATATGATGTAATGTCTCTGGAGGATATAATAGTACTGGAGTGATATAAGAGGAGCGGCTGATATCAGTCACACATATGATGTAATGTCTCTGGAGGATATAATAGTACTGGAGTGATATAAGAGGAGCGGCTGATATCAGTCACATATAATGTAATGTCTCTGGAGGATATAATAGTACTGGAGTGATATAAGAGGAGCAGCTGATATCAGTCACACATATGATGTAATGTCTCTGGAGGATATAATAGTGCTGGAGTGATATAAGAGGAGAGGCTGATATCAGTCACATATGATGTAATGTCTCTGGAGGATATAATAGTACTGGAGTGATATAAGAGGAGCGGCTGATATCAGTCACACATATGATGTAATGTCTCTGGAGGATATAATAGTACTGGAGTGATATAAGAGGAGCGGCTGATATCAGTCACACATATGATGTAATGTCTCTGGAGGATATAATAGTGCTGGAGTGATATAAGAGGAGCGGCTGATATCAGTCACATATGATGTAATGTCTCTGGAGGATATAATAGTACTGGAGTGATATAAGAGGAGTTGCTGATATCAGTCACACATATGATGTAATGTCTCTGGAGGATATAATAGTGCTGGAGTGATATAAGAGGAGCGGCTGATATCAGTCACACATATGATGTAATGTCTCTGGAGGATATAATAGTACTGGAGTGATATAAGAGGAGCGGCTGATATCAGTCACATATGATGTAATGTCTCTGGAGGATATAATAGTACTGGAGTGATATAAGAGGAGCGGCTGATATCAGTCACACATATGATGTAATGTCTCTGGAGGATATATAATAGTACTGGAGTGATATAAGAGGAGCGGCTGATATCAGTCACACATATGATGTAATGTCTCTGGAGGATATAATAGTACTGGAGTGATATAAGAGGAGCGGCTGATATCAGTCACACATATGATGTAATGTCTCTGGAGGATATAATAGTACTGGAGTGTTATAAGAGGAGCGGCTGATATCAGTCACATATGATGTAATGTCTCTGGAGGATATAATAGTGCTGAAGTGATATAAGAGGAGTGGCTGATATCAGTCACATATGATGTAATGTCTCTGGAGGATATAATAGTACTGGAGTGTTATAAGAGGAGCGGCTGATATCAGTCACATATATGATGTAATGTCTCTGGAGGATATAATAGTACTGGAGTGTTATAAGAGGAGCGGCTGATATCAGTCACATATGATGTAATGTCTCTGGAGGATATAATAGTACTGGAGTGATATAAGAGGAGCGGCTGATATCAGTCACATATGATGTAATGTCTCTGGAGGATATAATAGTGCTGGAGTGATATAAGAGGAGCGGCTGATATCAGTCACATATGATGTAATGTCTCTGGAGGATATAATAGTACTGGAGTGATATAAGAGGAGCGGCTGATATCAGTCACACATATGATGTAATGTCTCTGGAGGATATAATAGTGCTGGAGTGATATAAGAGGAGTTGCTGATATCAGTCACATATGATGTAATGTCTCTGGAGGATATAATAGTACTGGAGTGATATAAGAGGAGCGGCTGATATCAGTCACATATGATGTAATGTCTCTGGAGGATATAATAGTGCTGGAGTGATATAAGAGGAGCGGCTGATATCAGTCACATATGATGTAATGTCTCTGGAGGATATAATAGTACTGGAGTGATATAAGAGGAGCGGCTGATATCAGTCACACATATGATGTAATGTCTCTGGAGGATATAATAGTGCTGGAGTGATATAAGAGGAGCGGCTGATATCAGTCACATATGATGTAATGTCTCTGGAGGATATAATAGTGCTGGAGTGATATAAGAGGAGCGGCTGATATCAGTCACACATATGATGTAATGTCTCTGGAGGATATAATAGTACTGGAGTGATATAAGAGGAGCGGCTGATATCAGTCACATATGATGTAATGTCTCTAGAGGATATAATAGTACTGGAGTGATATAAGAGGAGCGGCTGATATCAGTCACACATGATGTAATGTCTCTGGAGGATATAATAGTACTGGAGTGATATAAGAGGAGCGGCTGATATCAGTCACATATGATGTAATGTCTCTGGAGGATATAATAGTGCTGGAGTGATATAAGAGGAGCGGCTGATATCAGTCACACATATGATGTAATGTCTCTGGAGGATATAATAGTACTGGAGTGATATAAGAGGAGCGGCTGATATCAGTCACATATGATGTAATGTCTCTAGAGGATATAATAGTACTGGAGTGATATAAGAGGAGCGGCTGATATCAGTCACACATGATGTAATGTCTCTGGAGGATATAATAGTACTGGAGTGATATAAGAGGAGCGGCTGATATCAGTCACATATGATGTAATGTCTCTGGAGGATATAATAGTACTGGAGTGTTATAAGAGGAGCGGCTGATATCAGTCACACATATGATGTAATGTCTCTGGAGGATATAATAGTGCTGGACTGTTATAAGAGGAGAGGCTGATATCAGTCACACATATGATGTAATGTCTCTGGAGGATATAATAGTGCTGGAGTGATATAAGAGGAGCGGCTGATATCAGTCACATATGATGTAATGTCTCTGGAGGATATAATAGTACTGGAGTGTTATAAGAGGAGCGGCTGATATCAGTCACACATATGATGTAATGTCTCTGGAGGATATAATAGTGCTGGAGTGATATAAGAGGAGCGGCTGATATCAGTCACACATATGATGTAATGTCTCTGGAGGATATAATAGTACTGGAGTGTTATAAGAGGAGCGGCTGATATCAGTCACACATATGATGTAATGTCTCTGGAGGATATAATAGTACTGGAGTGATATGAGGAGCGGCTGATATCAGTCACACATATGATGTAATGTCTCTGGAGGATATAATAGTGCTGGAGTGATATAAGAGGAGCGGCTGATATCAGTCACATATATGATGTAATGTCTCTGGAGGATATAATAGTGCTGGAGTGATATAAGAGGAGCGGCTGATATCAGTCACATATGATGTAATGTCTCTGGAGGATATAATAGTGCTGGAGTGTTATAAGAGGAGCGGCTGATATCAGTCACATATATGATGTAATGTCTCTGGAGGATATAATAGTACTGGAGTGATATAAGAGGAGCGGCTGATATCAGTCACATATGATGTAATGTCTGGAGGATATAATAGTACTGGAGTGATATAAGAGGAGCGGCTGATATCAGTCACACATATGATGTAATGTCTCTGGAGGATATAATAGTACTGGAGTGATATAAGAGGAGCGGCTGATATCAGTCACATATGATGTAATGTCTCTGGAGGATATAATAGTACTGGAGTGTTATAAGAGGAGCGGCTGATATCAGTCACACATATGATGTAATGTCTCTGGAGGATATAATAGTACTGGAGTGATATAAGAGGAGCGGCTGATATCAGTCACACATATGATGTAATGTCTCTGGAGGATATAATAGTACTGGAGTGATATAAGAGGAGCGGCTGATATCAGTTACATATGATGTAATGTCTCTGGAGGATATAATAGTGCTGGAGTGATATAAGAGGAGCGGCTGATATCAGTCACACATATGATGTAATGTCTCTGGAGGATATAATAGTACTGGAGTGTTATAAGAGGAGGGGCTGATATCAGTCACACATATGATGTAATGTCTCTGGAGGATATAATAGTACTGGAGTGATATAAGAGGAGCGGCTGATATCAGTCACATATATGATGTAATGTCTCTGGAGGATATAATAGTACTGGAGTGATATAAGAGGAGCGGCTGATATCAGTCACATATGATGTAATGTCTCTGGAGGATATAATAGTGCTGGAGTGATATAAGAGGAGCGGCTGATATCAGTCACATATGATGTAATGTCCCTGGAGGATATAATAGTACTGGAGTGTTATAAGAGGAGCGGCTGATATCAGTCACACATATGATGTAATGTCTCTGGAGGATATAATAGTACTGGAGTGATATAAGAGGAGCGGCTGATATCAGTCACACATATGATGTAATGTCTCTGGAGGATATAATAGTACTGGAGTGATATAAGAGGAGCGGCTGATATCAGTCACACATATGATGTAATGTCTCTGGAGGATATAATAGTACTGGAGTGATATAAGAGGAGCGGCTGATATCAGTCACATATGATGTAATGTCTGGAGGATATAATAGTGCTGGAGTGATATAAGAGGAGCTGCTGATATCAGTCACACATATGATGTAATGTCTCTGGAGGATATAATAGTGCTGGAGTGATATAAGAGGAGCGGCTGATATCAGTCACATATGATGTAATGTCTCTGGAGGATATAATAGTATTGGAGTGATATAAGAGGAGCGTCTGATATCAGTCACACATATGATGTAATGTCTCTGGAGGATATAATAGTGCTGGAGTGATATAAGAGGAGCGGCTGATATCAGTCACATATGATGTAATGTCTGGAGGATATAATAGTACTGGAGTGATATAAGAGGAGCGGCTGATATCAGTCACATATGATGTAATGTCTCTGGAGGATATAATAGTATTGGAGTGATATAAGAGGAGCGGCTGATATCAGTCACATATGATGTAATGTCTCTTGAGGATATAATAGTACTGGAGTGATATAAGAGGAGCGGCTGATATCAGTCACACATATGATGTAATGTCTCTGGAGGATATAATAGTGCTGGAGTGATATAAGAGGAGCGGCTGATATCAGTCACATATATGATGTAATGTCTCTGGAGGATATAATAGTGCTGGAGTGATATAAGAGGAGCGGCTGATATCAGTCACATATGATGTAATGTCTCTGGAGGATATAATAGTGCTGGAGTGTTATAAGAGGAGCGGCTGATATCAGTCACATATATGATGTAATGTCTCTGGAGGATATAATAGTACTGGAGTGATATAAGAGGAGCGGCTGATATCAATCACATGATGTAATGTCTCTGGAGGATATAATAGTACTGGAGTGATATAAGAGGAGCGGCTGATATCAGTCACATATGATGTAATGTCTGGAGGATATAATAGTACTGGAGTGATATAAGAGGAGCGGCTGATATCAGTCACACATATGATGTAATGTCTCTGGAGGATATAATAGTACTGGAGTGATATAAGAGGAGCGGCTGATATCAGTTACATATGATGTAATGTCTCTGGAGGATATAATAGTGCTGGAGTGATATAAGAGGAGCGGCTGATATCAGTCACACATATGATGTAATGTCTCTGGAGGATATAATAGTACTGGAGTGTTATAAGAGGAGGGGCTGATATCAGTCACACATATGATGTAATGTCTCTGGAGGATATAATAGTACTGGAGTGATATAAGAGGAGCGGCTGATATCAGTCACATATATGATGTAATGTCTCTGGAGGATATAATAGTACTGGAGTGATATAAGAGGAGCGGCTGATATCAGTCACATATGATGTAATGTCTCTGGAGGATATAATAGTGCTGGAGTGATATAAGAGGAGCGGCTGATATCAGTCACATATGATGTAATGTCTCTGGAGGATATAATAGTACTGGAGTGATATAAGAGGAGCGGCTGATATCAGTCACATATGATGTAATGTCTGGAGGATATAATAGTGCTGGAGTGATATAAGAGGAGCTGCTGATATCAGTCACACATATGATGTAATGTCTCTGGAGGATATAATAGTGCTGGAGTGATATAAGAGGAGCGGCTGATATCAGTCACATATGATGTAATGTCTCTGGAGGATATAATAGTATTGGAGTGATATAAGAGGAGCGTCTGATATCAGTCACACATATGATGTAATGTCTCTGGAGGATATAATAGTGCTGGAGTGATATAAGAGGAGCGGCTGATATCAGTCACATATGATGTAATGTCTGGAGGATATAATAGTACTGGAGTGATATAAGAGGAGCGGCTGATATCAGTCACATATGATGTAATGTCTCTGGAGGATATAATAGTATTGGAGTGATATAAGAGGAGCGGCTGATATCAGTCACATATGATGTAATGTCTCTGGAGGATATAATAGTACTGGAGTGATATAAGAGGAGCGGCTGATATCAGTCACATATGATGTAATGTCTCTGGAGGATATATTAGTACTGGAGTGATATAAGAGCAGCGGCTGATATCAGTCACATATGATGTAATGTCTCTTGAGGATATAATAGTACTGGAGTGATATAAGAGGAGCGGCTGATATCAGTCACATATATGATGTAATGTCTCTGGAGGATATAATAGTGCTGGAGTGATATAAGAGGAGCGGCTGATATCAGTCACATATGATGTAATGTCTCTTGAGGATATAATAGTACTGGAGTGATATAAGAGGAGCGGCTGATATCAGTCACATATATGATGTAATGTCTCTGGAGGATATAATAGTACTGGAGTGATATAAGAGGAGCGGCTGATATCAGTCACACATATGATGTAATGTCTCTGGAGGATATAATAGTACTGGAGTGATATAAGAGGAGCGGCTGATATCGGTCACATATGATGTATGATGTAAATGTCTCAGCACTGTAGATATGTTATATAAAGTAGGGATCATGAGGGAGGGGAGGTTCTACACTACCTGTCAAGATCCCATTGACGAACACTAGTCATCATCTCCCCAGCCTGAAATATCTGATGACCGGGAACAATAATCTGTGTTCACCTGTCCTACAGTCATCTGTCCGAAGCGTGATAAGGCTGATAACATTGAACAATAGACTGACCTGGTTGATAACAGGTAACAATCGATGGAATTTGGCTGTCCTTTGGTCAGCCTCCACCCTGCTTCAAATTGCTGATAACAGGAAACAATAGCTTGTATTCATTTTCACAAAAAATGGGGGGTGAAGATAGATTATAGCAGTAAGGTGCCTTTACACACTTCAATAATGCGTACGATTCAACGAATTTAAATTGTCGCTTACGATCATCCAAACTTGTAAAGACCAGTTTGGTGCCTGCCGCTGTACCATGTGACTACGATTAAACTTACATCGTGTGAAGGATGATTTATTTGCTTATATTCTCTGTATGAAATCACATTATGAATTATCAAGCAGGAGGCCGAATTACTAAGATATGTAATATGTGAAAGTGATTATAATAATGTTTAAATGATTTAGTTTTGTGCAGCCGCGTCTTGTCTGGAGTTCCCATCTTGGTTCTTTTGTAGTGAATAAGAAAGTAATTGTTCCTTTGAAGAGGCGCTGTCACCAGATTCTCAAATCCCTATCTCCTATTGCATGAGATCGGCGCTGCAATGTAGATAACAGGAACGTTTTTTTTTTTATTTTTAAAAACGATCATTTTTGGCCAAGTTATGACCTATTTTATATATATGCAAATGAGCTTTGAAATGGACAACTGAGCGTGTTTACTTGTTTCACTAACTGGGCGTTGCAAATAGAAGTGTTTGATGCTGACGAATCAGTGACCAATCAGCATCATGCACTCCTCTCCGTTCATTTACACAGCACATAGTGTTCTTACTAGAACGATGTGCAGCCACATACACAAGTGTCCTGATAATGAATATACATCACCTCCAGCCTGGACGTCATGTGTATTCACAATCCTGACACTTCTGAATCGTTTCTGTGAGATTCCAGCAAGCCGCGCGTAATCTCGCGAGATTATGAGGTAAACGAGATTTTGTTTCCCTTGCTGGAAATCTCACAGAAAAGATTGGAAATCTCACAGAAAAGATTCAGAAGTGTCAGGATTGTGAATACACATGACGTCCAGGCTGGAGATCATGTGTATTCATTATCAGGACACTTGTGTATGTGGCTGCAGATCGTTCTAGTAAGAACACTATGTGCTGTGTAAATGAATGGAGATGAGTGTATGATGCTGATTGGTCACTGATTGGTCAGCGTTATACACGTAAACACGCCCAGTTAAAAACACAAGACACGCCCAGTTGGACATACGAAAAAAAAACACGCCCAGTTGTCCATTTCAAAGCTCATTTGCATAAATATAAAATAGCTCATAACTTGGCCAAAAATGAACATTTAAAAAAAAACAAAAAAACAAACGTTACTGTTATCTACATTGCAGCGCCGATCACATGCAATAGGAGATAGGGATTTGAGAATCTGGTGACAGAGCCTCTTTAACACAAGTCTATTAATGTTGATTTCGTATGCTTCTTAGTCAGTTATCTTGGACCTTGGTTCCCATACGAAGCATGCAGAGAAGGCACAGGGAGTGAGATGGGAGGGTGGCAAATATGCTTGTGGGAGTGCCTCCCCATCTTACAGGAACATTCTTGCCAAGAGATATAAGGCACCTGCAAACCTGATGTGTGAAGAATTCTAATGATGTATCTAGAATGTATCGTATGTCTGTAATTGCCTGAATAACAATTATTGTCACATTGCCTCTGATTGGTTAACCTCAAGCCTACACCCCTTCTGAATGATAGTATTGTAATTGAGTTTGGCAATAAACCCCCAGAGGAGTATTTTGAGCATATCAGCAACGTCTGTGTGTCATTTCTCCTCTCTCGATATATATCGGTATGAAATATCCTGATTAGGATGCTGGATAAAGTGCCTGGCGTGACTGTCTATTGGAACACTCATCTAAATTTCAGTCTAATGTATTTTGAGCCATTGACTTCCACGACAATCGCAATATCGGAGAATCACAACATGTAAACAAGATCCGTAGGGAATAGTTATAGGAGCAAGATCCTGCCGTATCGCATGCATTGTCGAAGCGTGAGAAGGCACCTTTAGGGTATGTTCACACGGCTTAAAAACATCTGCGAAAAACAAGTGCCTGTCACTTCTACAGCCGTATTTGGAGCCGTTTTTCATAGACTATAGAAAACAGCTCGAAAAATGGCCGTAAAAAACGCAGCGAATACCGCGGGTGGCTTAAAGAACGTCTGAAATACAGGAGCTGTTTTCCCTTGAAAACAGCTCCGAACTTTCAGATGTTTTTGACTTTGTGTGTGAACATACCCTTAGTGTTCGGGTGTGAGGGGTTCACATGTGCAATAAAGTCTTACTAGATAAACAGAACAGTAGAAATCCAGAACTGTAGATATTTTTTTTTTTACCATAAAAATGTCATAAATGAGGATTAGAAATCGGTTTATAGATTTGTGTTTCTCAATTAACTCAAGATAAGATTGTATATTAAGGTGTAGCTAAACGTTTGACAAACTTCTGACCTGTCATAGTGACATGTCAGAAGTTTGGATTGGTGGGGGTCCGAGCACTGAGACCCCCACCAATCGCTAGAACGAAGCAGCTGAAGATCTCGTGTGAGCGCTCAGCCGTTTTGTGTCTGTTCGGCTTTTTCCGGAAACAAATGTATCGGTGTACGGACTCAATAAAAAGTCTATGAACCCGCACTCCGATAGATCCGCTTTCCGGAAAAATCTGAACAGACAAGAAGCGGCTGAACGCTCACACGAGACCTTCAGCTGCTTCGTTCCAGAGATTGGTGGGGGCGTCAGTGCTCACTATAGCATGTCAGAAGTTTGTCAAACGTTTAGCTACACTGTGTATTCCCCACAAAAAAAATTACCTATACACAGGATAGGTGAGCATTTTCTATTTACTGGGGGCCTCACCGATCGTGAAAATGGGGGTCCCGCATATCTAGATCCTCCTTACTGCATCCCCCGTGATGAGGAGGAGCTTAAATGGAGTGGCGCTCGGGCAGTGAGATGGTGGGGATCCCAGCGATAAGACAACTATCACTTATCCTGTGGATAGGTGATCATTTTTGATTCTGTTAAAAGGAGACATAGCACCAAGGGACAGTAGAAGGGAGACTGGGGCCAGGGGAAAATTTCGAAGGGCATGCTGGGAGATGTTTTGGTATAGAGCATGATCCTGAACCCACCCTACATGCTAAATAAAATTACCTACATCTGATATGTATTTGTTTTCTGCTGTACACAGATTGCCATCACCCACATTGTTCCCTGTCCCCAGGAGCTCACAGTCTAATCTTATCTCACACGCACAAATGCCAGTTTCATAGGAAGCCAATTAACCTATAAGAAAGTGTGGCAGAAAATGGCAAAAATGGCAAAAACACAAGGAGAACATCCAAACTTCATACAGATGCGGTATACAATTTATACAGCTAGCATTGAATTCAATAATACATCTGTGTGCAGTGCGCTCCCCCTAGTGGAGGCTGCAGGCAGAATGCAGTGAGCTCCCCCTAGTGGTGCCTGTAGGCACAATGCAGTGAGCTCCCCCTAGTGGTGCCTGTAGGCACAATGCAGTGAGCTCCCCCTAGTGGTGGCTGCAGGCACAATGCAGTGAGCTCCTCCTATTGGTGGCAGCAGGCAGAATGCAATGAACTTCCCCTAGTGGTGGCTTCAGGCAGAATGCAGTGAGCTCTCCCTAGTGGTGCCTGCAGGCAGAATGCATTGAGCTCTCCCTAGTGGTGCCTGCAGGCAGAATGCATTGAGCTCTCCCTAGTTGTGCCTGCAGGCAGAATGCATTGAGCTCTCCCTAGTGGTGCCTGCAAGCGGAATGCTGTGAGCACCACCTAGTGGTGGCTGCAGGCAGAACGCAGTGAGCTCCCCCTAGTGGTGGCTGCAGGCAGAACGCAGTGAGCTCCCCCTAGTGGTGGCTGCAGGCAGAACGCAGTGAGCTCCCCCTAGTGGTGGCTGCAGGCAGAACGCAGTGAGCTCCCCTTAGTGGTGGCTGCAGGCAGAATGCAGTGAGCTTCCCCTAGTGGTGGCTGCAGGCACAATGCAGTGAGCTCCCCCTAGTGGTGGCTGCAGGCACAATGCAGTGAGCTCCCCCTAGTGGTGGCTGCAGGCACAATGCAGTGAGCTCCCCCTAGTGGTGGCTGCAGGCACAATGCAGTGAGCTCCCCCTAGTGGTGGCTGCAGGCACAATGCAGTGAGCTCCCCCTAGTGGTGGCTGCAGGCACAATGCAGTGAGCTCCCCCTAGTGGTGGCTGCAGGCACAATGCAGTGAGCTCCCCCTAGTGGTGGCTGCAGGCACAATGCAGTGAGCTCCCCCTAGTGGTGGCTGCAGGCACAATGCAGTGAGCTCCCCCTAGTGGTGGCTGCAGGCACAATGCAGTGAGCTCCCCCTAGTGGTGGCTGCAGGCACAATGCAGTGAGCTCCCCCTAGTGGTGGCTGCAGGCACAATGCAGTGAGCTCCCCCTAGTGGTGGCTGCAGGCACAATGCAGTGAGCTCCAACTAGTGGTGGCTGCAGGCACAATGCAGTGAGCTCCCCCTAGTGGTGGCTGCAGGCACAATGCAGTGAGCTCCCCCTAGTGGTGGCTGCAGGCACAATGCAGTGAGCTCCCCCTAGTGGTGGCTGCAGGCACAATGCAGTGAGCTCCCCCTAGTGGTGGCTGCAGGCACAATGCAGTGAGCTCCAACTAGTGGTGGCTGCAGGCACAATGCAGTGAGCTCCAACTAGTGGTGGCTGCAGGCACAATGCAGTGAGCTCCAACTAGTGGTGGCTGCAGGCACAATGCAGTGAGCTCCAACTAGTGGTGGCTGCAGGCACAATGCAGTGAGCTCCAACTAGTGGTGGCTGCAGGCACAATTCAGTGAGCTCCCCGTAGTGGTGGCTGCAGGCAGAATGCAGTGAGCTCCCCGTAGTGGTGGCTGCAGGCAGAATGCAGTGAGTTCCCCCTAGTGGTGGCTGCAGGCAGAATGCAGTGAGCTCCCCCTAGTGGTGGCTGCAGGCAGAATGCAGTGAGCTCCCCCTAGTGGTGGCTGCAGGCAGAATGCAGTGAGCTCCCCCTAGTGGTGGCTGCAGGCAGAATGCAGTGAGCTCCCCCTAGTGGTCGCTGCAGGCAGAAGGCAGTGATCTCCTCCTAGTGGTGCCTACAAGCAAAATGCAGTGAGCGCAACCTAGTGGTGGCTGCAGGCAGAATGCAGTGATCTCCTCTCAGTGGAGGCTGCAGGCAGAATGCAGTGAGCTCCCCCTAGTGGTCGCTGCAGGCAGAAGGCAGTGATCTCTTCCTAGTGGTGCCTACAAGCAAAATGCAGTGAGCTCCCCCTAGTGGTGCCTGCAAGCGGAATGCAGTGAGCGCAACATAGTGGTGGCTGCAGGCACAATGCAGTGAGCTCCCCCTAGTGGTGGCTGCAGGCACAGTGCAGTGAGCTCCAACTAGTGGTGGCTGCAGGCACAGTGCAGTGAGCTCCAACTAGTGGTGGCTGCAGGCACAATGCAGTGAGCTCCCCCTAGTGGTGGCTGCAGGCACAATGCAGTGAGCTCCAACTAGTGGTGGCTGCAGGCACAATGCAGTGAGCTCCAACTAGTGGTGGCTGCAGGCACAATGCAGTGAGCTCCAACTAGTGGTGGCTGCAGGCACAATGCAGTGAGCTCCAACTAGTGGTGGCTGCAGGCACAATGCAGTGAGCTCCAACTAGTGGTGGCTGCAGGCACAATGCAGTGAGCTCCCCCTAGTGGTGGCTGCAGGCAGAATACAGTGAGCTCCCCCTAGTAATGCTGCAGGCAGAATTTTATCATTCGACTCGATGGGTATGTTTAGACAAGCTGGGGATTTGGAGCTCTATATCAAAAATGGACCTCTGAACCCTATAAACATATGTAAAGAAATTACACTTCGACCTATGTAGACTAAAAGAAAAAAGAAAAACAATAGTTGCACTTTAAATGACTGTACAAAACTTTCCAATAAACTTGTTATACAGAAACAGAAGTGTCAATCAGCTCTTCCTGAAAGCTTCTCATGGTTTACGCACAGTCCTCTCCCGACTATTCCTATAGTCTCCTGTCACAGCGTTATTTTCCTCTAGTCACTCCTGTCTAGATCTTACAGTGTAGCCGCAATACACACTAGATAAAAGTTACACGAGAGCCATGACACTGCCAGATCTGTTGTACGGATCACATTGACTCATGATGGGGTCTGTTGGGGTTTTAGATGTTTTCATGGTAAGAAGAGCGCTACAGGCCTTGTTATTTTTGCCATCAAATGTTACGTAATCCGCATCTCATGTTAATGGGGGCCTCCCGACTGTTCCCTGATTCCATATTCCCGCAAGAGACAGGAATTATTCCCCTCTCCCCATTGCAATGAACATGATTATGGGGAGGTTGGTGAGATAGTTGTGCGCTGAAGTATTTACCTAACAGCTATCTGATGTGTATGGGCAGCCTAATATCTGCCATAAGGTTCATCTTACCTGCTGCCTGACAGAAGTCTCTATACAGGGAGGTTACCGCCGTGTCTCCGACCTTCTTATAGGAACCAAGAGTAATAAAAAGTGAAAGCGCGGGAACTTCAGATTTATAAAAGAAGCCACTCCTGCGGAGACTGACGTCAGGTAAATTCCCGTAAGTAGCAGCTGATTGTCAGAACTATGTATGAATAATGCAGCAAAAATCCTCGTTTGGTTGTGGTATCCTGAAAGCTATTGACATAACTTTGTATGAATTTTTATATCATTCCCCCATCCCATTCCTTGGTTGAACTTGATGGACATGTGTCTTTTTTCAACCGTACTAACTATGTAACCCCCAGTATACACTATAAGACTGGGTTCACACGACCTATTTTCAGACGTAAACGAGGCGTATTATGCCTCGTTTTACGTCTGAAAATAAGGCTACAATACGTCGGCAAACATCTGCCCATACCTGTCATTTACGCGTCGTCGTTTGACAGCTGTCAAACGACGACGCGTAAAAATACAGCCTCGGCAAAAGAAGTGCAGGACACTTCTATACATTATATGCGGGACACTTCTATACATTATATGCGGGACACTTCTATACATTATATGCGGGACACTTCTATACATTATATGCAGGACACATATACATTATATGCGGGACACTTCTATACATTATATGCGGGACACTTCTATACATTATATGCGGGACACTTCTATACATTATATGCGGGACACTTCTATACATTATATGCGGGACACTTCTATACATTATATGCGGGACACTTCTATACATTATATGCGGGACACTTATATACATTGTATGCGGGACACTTATATACATTGTATGCGGGACACTTATATACATTGTATGCGGGACACTTATATACATTGTATGCGGGACACTTATATACATTGTATGCGGGACACTTCTATACATTATATGCGGGACACTTATATACATTATATGCGGGACACTTATATACATTGTATGCGGGACACTTATATACATTGTATGCGGGACACTTATATACATTGTATGCGGGACACTTATATACATTGTATGCGGGACACTTATATACATTATATGCGGGACACTTATATACATTATATGCGGGACACTTCTATACATTATATGCGGGACACTTCTATACATTATATGCGGGACACTTCTATACATTATATGCGGGACACTTCTATACATTATATGCAGGACACTTATATACATTATATGCGGGACACTTATATACATTATATGCGGGACACTTATATACATTGTATGCGGGACACTTATATACATTGTATGCGGGACACTTATATACATTATATGCGGGACACTTCTATACATTATATGCGGGACACTTATATACATTGTATGCGGGACACTTATATACATTGTATGCGGGACACTTATATACATTGTATGCGGGACACTTATATACATTGTATGCGGGACACTTCTATACATTATATGCAGGACACTTATATACATTGTATGCGGGACACTTCTATACATTATATGCGGGACATTTCTATACATTATATGCGGGACACTTATATACATTATATGCGGGACACTTATATACATTGTATGCGGGACACTTATATACATTGTATGCGGGACACTTATATACATTGTATGCAGGGCACTTCTTTCAGACGTAATTTGAGCCGTTCTTCATTGAACTCAATGAAGCACAGCTCAAAATTTACGGCTGTCAGAGAAGCCTCGCAAAATGCGAGGAGGAGCATTTACGTCTGAAACGAGGCAGCCGTAAAAGCCTCTCATCATGTGCACATACCCTAAGGCTGGGTTCACAGGAGCATGTTACGTCCCGGACCGAACACACTGCAGGGAGCCGGGCTCCTAACATCATAGTTATGTACGATGCTAGGAGTCCCTGCCTCTCCGTGGAACTACTGTCCCGTACTGAAAACATGATTACAGTACGGGACAGTTGTCCGGCAGCGAGGCAGGGACTCCTAGCGTCGTACATAACTATGATGCTAGGTGCCCGGCTCCCTGCAGTGTGTTCGGTCCGAGACTTGCGGCCGAAATACGTTCCACCCATTACGGACGTAACATGCTCGTGTGAATCCAGCCTAAGGCTGGGTTCACACTGTGCGTTTTTCTTGTGTCTTTGGGTGTGTTCACATCTGCGTCATGTTTCCCTTGATGGTTTCCGTCAGACTTTTCCGTCGGAGGAACCTTTTGATGGAAAGGCAAACGGAACCATAGCTTCCGTTTACATTACCATTGATTTCAATGGTAATGCTTCTGTTGCTAATGGTTTCTGTTTCAACGGAGCCCTAAGGGTATGTGCACACACACTAATTACGTCCGTAATTGACGGACGTATTTCGGCCGCAAGTCCCGGACCGAACACAGTGCAGGGAGCCGGGCTCCTAGCATCATAGTTATGTACGATGCTAGGAGTCCCTGCCTCGCTGCAGGACAACTGTCCCATACTGTAATCATGTTTTCAGTACGAGACAGTTGTCCTGCAGCGAGGCAGGGACTCCTAGCATCGTACATAAGTATGATGCTAGGAGCCCGGCTCCCTGCAGTGTGTTCGGTCCGGTACTTGCGGCCGAAATACGTCCGTCCATTACGGACGTAATTAGTGTGTGTGCACATACCCTAAGGCTATGTTCACACGCTTAACAAAAAACGGCTGAAAATACGGAGCCGTTTTCTAAACAACTTGCGTTTTTTACAGCCGCTTTTTAGAGCTGTTTTTCTATTGAGTCAACGAAAAACGGCTCCAAAAACAACTCAAGAAGTGACATGCACTTCTTTTTACGAGGCCTTTTTTTTTTGCGCGGACGTTTTTACAAAACGGCCGTGTAAAAAACGCCCCGTGGGAACGGAACGCCGCTTTTTCCATTTAAGTCAATGGGCAGATGTGTGTAGGCGTTCAGCCCCTGCATTTTTATCAATTTTTCAGGGTGTTAACGCCCTGAAAACCGGCTGGAAATAGCCCATGTGAACATACCCGAACGCTGTGAACGAGAACTTTTCATGTGATTTTTTTTGTTTTTTTTTTATTGATCAACTCTTATTCATATTGGAATTTATCTACCCCCAAAAAAATGCATGTAAAAAACGCAACAAAAATGCACAATGTGAACCGTCTATGGCCACCTAATTATTCAGTTCAGGTGTTTCAGCCACACCAGCTGCAAACGGGAGAGATGAATTATAGCTCACTATCTGGCAGTCTATTGGAGGAATCTCGGTTTGGTCGCATGCCAGGAGGACGCTACCTGCCAGTCCCTACTGTAATATTTGGTGGAAGAGGGGTAATGGTCTGTGGCTCTTTTTCAGGGTTTGGCCCCTTGTCCAGTGAAGAGTTAATACTACTGCATTGTACTGCATAGACATTTTACGCAATTGTAGTTTCCAACTTTGTGGTAACAGTTTGGGGTTCGGCTCTTTTTTGTTCCAGCATGACTGCGCCCCTGTGAACGCATTGGTCGAGGAGTTTGGTATGGAGGAACTTAACTGGCTGCACAGAGCCCGAACCTCAAACCCATACAACAATTTTGGGATGAATTGGAATGCCGATTGCAAACAAGATGTCCCACAACAGCTCACAAATTCCCACATACACCCCAAAATCTTGTGCAAAGTCTTCCCAGAAGAGTGGAGGCTGTTAAAGCCACAAAAGGGGCCAGCTCCATATTAACCCCCATAGTTGTGGAACGGGATATTCAGAAAGATCATATAGGTGCGATGGTCAGGGGGCCACATTATCTTACCTGTGTGTGCAGTAGATCGGATTGACAGGGATCGCTCACGTAGCTCCCAGCACTTCTCTCTCCTCCATTATTCCATAAAAGATCTGCATAAAATGATCACAAATAAGGACGACACATCACAGTCCAGAATAAGAAGTTGATAACATGAAGATGTTCGTGGTGTCAGATGCAGTTTACTTCTACGCACGGTGGATATTATAACTCTACACGTACATTATGTAACACTGGTCTCCTGGTTTCTCTAGGAGTATGTTCACACGGCCTATTTTGGGCCGTTTTTCAGGCCGAAAAACGGCCAAAAAATCGGAAAATCTGTTCCGACAGGCCGTTTTTCTTATGCGGCCGTTTTGAAAAACGGCTGCATAAAAAACGGCCGCGAAAGAGAAGTGCAGGTCACTTCTTGGGACGTTTTGTGAGCCGTTTTTCATTGACCCTATAGAAAACAGCTCCAAAAACGTCTGTAAAAAAACGCAGCGAAAATCGGAGGTGGCTTAAAAAACTTCTGAAAATCAGGAGCTGTTTACCCTTGAATACAGCTCAGTATTTTCAGACGTTTTTGAGTTTGTGTGTGAACATACCCTTAAAGTGCACCTACATACAAGTTGTTTTTTAAACAAACCTGCGGCATAAATGATTTTAAATTTTTTTCCTAACATACATGAAGTGGCTGTGATGCGGCGTTCCTTTACTGCAGAGCTAGGTTCCACTGTTCCCAAAGACCCTACTACTATAGTCTATGGTGACGGATGCTACTGTTAGGGCATCCACCACAGCCTCCGTGACAATAAACAAGAATAAAAAAAATCTCATGGAAATACAACGCATATTACGGGTCAGTTGTGTAAATACTGCCGTTTTTCCACAATGGAATTTGTTGCAGAAAATCCGTAGAAAAATACAGTAGCAGCAGAGTGGATGAGATGGAACAACTTCCATCCACACGCAGAGTAAATACTGAGCAGAAAAAACGCTCAGAAATTGACCTGCGTGGTGGAATTTTATTTGTTGCAGGTTTTCCCCATTGAACTCAATGGGGATCTAAAACCTGCAACAAATAGCAGTTGTTGCGTTTATTGAGGCGGGTTCACAGCGATGCCGCCGCAAAAAATGCAACTCAGGAAAATAAAAAAATCTTATACTTACCCTGAAGTCTGTGTTCCTCCATCCAGCTTGGCCTGCTGGGATAACGTTTCAGCCCATGTGACAGTTGCAGCCAATCACAAGATGTAGTGGCGATCACATGGGATGAAACATCATCCCAAGAGGCCGGCCTGGATGACGTCAGGGGGCCGGCCTCCTGGGTTGAGGCTGCAGCGGTCTCCTGGGATGTAACGTCTAGTGCTGCAGTTTTCCGAAGCGGACATTCCAGGCGAAAAACCACCACAGTTTGGTGCGGTTTATCGCCCGGAATTCCCTGAGGCACGCGGGGCGGATATACTGCGTGCTATTACGCAGCGTATCCGCCCTGTGTGAACGCAGCCTACTTGCGTATTTGCCACACTTATTTTCATGTGGCAAATCTGCAGCATAATACGGTACCAGCATAGTAAATGAGATTTCCGGAAATCTCATCTGAACGTTGGAGATTTTTCTGCATGTAAATTGACTTGCGGTGCAAATTTTAAAATCCGCAGCATGTCAATTTATCTTGTGTTTCCGCTTGCGAATTGCATCTGACTAGTTTTTAAAAATGCACCAAAATCCGCAGCATAAAAATCTGCACCTATTCCCGCATTAAAATGTAAACATCAGACATAAAACACATTGAAAAAATTAGGTGCCGATTTTACCTGCGAAATTACCTGCGGCTCTGATGCAGATTTTCTGCACCAAATTCCGCAACGTGTGCATGTAGCTGAGTTTCCACGTAGTATTTATGCTGCAGAATTTCTGCAACGGGGTTTCTAAGACTACCGCAAATTTATCTTTACATAAATAACATAGTTAATTGATATTTCCCTAGACCGTTTTTTACGACTTATTTTCGCTTTTTTTGGTATAAAAGATACTTTTTTCTGGGCTATTGAATAAAAATCATTCCTGTACTCACCAAACTTTGAGCTTCCATCAAAAGTGCAGAGAAGCCTTGACATTCTGCGCATGCTGCTGGTGTTTGGCATATGCGTGGATCTGTCGACTACCTCTCTGCCCACGTGCCAAACCCCGACACCCGCACGGCCCAGTGCAGTGTTGCCTCAGCGCTCTGCACAGGCGCCATTATCCGGCGCCTGCACAGTTCTGTCAACTGTTTCTCTGCGCCCAGAGCGTGTGCCAACCATTGGCACATGCACAGTATAGTTAAAAGCCCTGACACCGTTCTGTATCTCTGTGTATTGAAGCTCAATAAAAAATGTGAATATGAAAAAAAAAAAAATGCCCTGACACCTTGCGCACAGCACATCAATGAATTCCTGCCTTCTGGGCATGTGCTGACTTTTGGCGCATGCGCGGTCTAGTCAAACACTGCACAGATGTAGAAAAATGCCGGCGACACCGCCACACGAGTCAGTAAGCTTTGACGGTCATTACACTTTATTGTATGCACCTGCCATCATATGTGTATATATATATAGACAGGAAACCAAATCAGTTCACCAAGGACCCCTGAGGAAGCCGGGTCTTCAACCTTGTTTTTTGTTTTAAAATTAATAATAAAAGTCTATACTTACCCCCGTGACGTTGTCATAGTGACGGCTGCTTTTCTTCCGAGCTGCTCTCTACAGCTCGCCTGCTGGGATGGCGTTTCATCCAATGCGACTGCTGCTCCATCATTGCAGCAGAACAAGAATACCAGAAGCTCAGAATCTGTTGCACTGCGGAAACCAATGGAGACCGACGGAACCCATTTCTAAATTTTAAAAAATCGCAAAGAGAAAACAAATATATGGTTTAAATTTTCGCACAGAATTTTTCCACTAATGAAATACTTTCCGCAGCGTTTTCTATATGTGTTGTGAATTATGAATATGGAATTTAGACATCAATGTTAAATCTGCAGCAAATACAGCAAAAAATCTGCAACAGTAATTGCACTCCGAAATTTGCTGCTGAATAATTTTTGCAGATTTTGTAGCAGATTTTTACGCAACATTTCAATCCTCCCTAAATCTGTCTTTGTTGCCCAAAGCAACCAATCAGAACTCAGCTTTCATTTGAGAAATGAAAGCTCAGTCCTGATTGGTTGCTATAGTTTGAAGAGTAATAAATAGAGTTTGGTTTGCTCTGAGGTAAGACGTGCAATATCACCAGGCCCGGAGCCACACCTTCAGGGGCGTAACTAGGAAAAACTGGGCCTCATAGCAACTTTTGACTGGGGCCCCACGTCCGCTGGATATCACACAACCCCCCCCCCCCCTTGTAGATAGTGCCTCCCTATAGATTCCACCACACAGCGACCCCCCCCCCTATAGATAGCACCATACACAGCCCCCTGTAGATAGCGCCATACACAGCCCCCTGTAGATAGCGCCATACACAGCCCCCTGTAGATAGCGCCACACAGACCCCCCTGTAGATAACGTCATACAGACCCCCCCTGTAGATAAAGCCATACAGACCCCCCCTGTAGATAAAGCCATACAGACCCCCCCCTGTAGATAAAGCCATACAGACCCCCCCCTGTAGATAACGCCATACAGACCCCCCTGTAGATAACGCCATACAGAACCCCCCTGTAGATAACGCCATACAGAACCCCCCTATAGATAACGCCATACAGACCCCCTGTAGATAATGCCATACAGACCCCCCTGTAGATAATGCCATACAGACCCCCCTGTAGATAATGCCATACAGACCCCCCTGTAGATAACGCCATACAGACCCCCCTGTAGATAACGCCACACAGACCCCCCTGTAGATAACGCCACAGAGAACCCCCCTATAGATAACGCCACACAGACCCCCCTGTAGATAACGCCACACAGACCCCCCTGTAGATAACGCCACACAGACCCCCCTGTAGATAACGCCACACAGACCCCCCTGTAGATAACGCCACACAGACCCCCCTGTAGATAACGCCACACAGACCCCCCTGTAGATAACGCCACACAGACCCCCCTGTAGATAACGCCACACAGACCCCCCTGTAGATAACGCCACACAGACCCCCCTGTAGATAACGCCACACAGACCCCCCTGTAGATAACGCCACACAGACCCCCCTGTAGATAACGCCACACAGACCCCCCCCTGTAGATAACGCCACACAGACCCCCCCCTGTAGATAACGCCACACAGACCCCCCCCTGTAGATAACGCCACACAGACCCCCCCCTGTAGATAACGCCACAAAGACCCCCCCCTGGAGATAACGCCACATAGCCCCCCCCCAAAAAAAACGGCCTATAGTTTGTCCTACAAAAGAGATGTATCCCCTCTCCACAGGATAGGGGATACATGTGTGATCGCTGGCAGCGATAAGAACGGGGGACCGAAAGTCCCCCCAAGTTCTCCATGACTAACCTCGGACTTCCGGAGTCTGCGCAGTTCAATAAAAATTAAAGGAGCGCTGGTCACGCATGCGCACAAGCGCGACCGATGCTCAAGCCATTTCTATGGAGCTGCCGATAGACCCCGGATTTCCGAGGTCTGTCATGGAGAACTTCAGGGGACTTTCGATCCCCCGTTCTCCTTATTGCTGGGCGTCCCAGCGATCCCACATGTATCCCCTATCCTGTGGAGAGGGGGTACATGTCTTTTGTAGGACCAACCCCTTCAGTGGCGTCGCGCTGAAACAGCCATAGCAGCTGCTAGCGGAGCCACCGGCCATGGGGGGGGGGGGGGCGTGCCGGCGGGCCCCCTCATCAGCCGCTACGGCTGCTATAGCGGTAATTACGCCACTGCACACCTTATATTCTGAGGTAAATCTCTATATTATTCCTGACTGACCCCCCTCCTCTATATTATACATTATATTCTGAGGTTATTCTCTATATTATTCCTGACTGATCCCCCTCCTCTATATTATACATTATATTCTGAGGTAAATCTCTATATTATTCCTGACTGATCCCCCTCCTCTATATTATACATTATATTCTGAGGTAATTCTCTATATATTATTCCTGACTGATCCCCCTCCTCTATATTATACATTATATTCTGAGGTAAATCTCTATATTATTCCTGACTGATCCCCCTCCTCTATATTATACATTATATTCTGAGGTAAATCTCTATATTATTCCTGACTGATCCCCCTCCTCTATATTATACATTATATTCTGAGGTAAATCTCTATATTATTCCTGACTGATCCCCCTCCTCTATATTATACTTTATATTCTGAGGTAAATCTCTATATTATTACTGACTGATCCCCCTCCTCTATATTATACATTATATTCTGAGGTAATTCTCTATATTATTCCTGCCTGATCCCCCTCCTCTATATTATACATTATATTCTGAGGTAATTCTCTATATATTATTCCTGACTGATCCCCCTCCTCTATATTATACATTATATTCTGAGGTAATTCTCTATATTATTCCTGTCTGATCCCCCTCCTCTATATTATACATTATATTCTGAGGTTATTCTCTATATTATTCCTGACTGATCCCCCTCCTCTATATTATACATTATATTCTGAGGTTATTCTCTATATTATTCCTGACTGATCCCCCTCCTCTATATTATACATTATATTCTGAGGTAAATCTCTATATTATTCCTGACTGATCCCCCTCCTCTATATTATACATTATATTCTGAGGTAAATCTCTATATTATTCCTGACTGATCCCCCTCCTCTATATTATACATTATATTCTGAGGTAAATCTCTATATTATTCCTGACTGATCCCCCTCCTCTATATTATACATTATATTCTGAGGTAAATCTCTATATTATTCCTGACTGATCCCCCTCCTCTATATTATACTTTATATTCTGAGGTAAATCTCTATATTATTACTGACTGATCCCCCTCCTCTATATTATACATTATATTCTGAGGTAATTCTCTATATTATTCCTGCCTGATCCCCCTCCTCTATATTATACATTATATTCTGAGGTAAATCTCTATATTATTCATGCCTGATCCCCCTCCTCTATATTATACCTTATATTCTGAGGTAAATCTCTATATTATTCCTGACTGATCCCCCTCCTCTATATTATACTTTATATTCTGAGGTAAATCTCTATATTATTACTGACTGATCCCCCTCCTCTATATTATACATTATATTCTGAGGTAATTCTCTATATTATTCCTGCCTGATCCCCCTCCTCTATATTATACATTATATTCTGAGGTAAATCTCTATATTATTCATGCCTGATCCCCCTCCTCTATATTATACCTTATATTCTGAGGTAAATCTTTATATTATTCCTGACTGATCCCCCTCCTCTATATTATACATTATATTCTGAGGTAAATCTGTATATTATTCCTGACTGATCCCCCTCCTCTATATTATACATTATATTCTGAGGTAAATCTCTATATTATTACTGACTGATCCCCCTCCTCTATATTATACATTATATTCTGAGGTAAATCTCTATATTATTCCTGACTGATCCCCCTCCTCTATATTATACATTATATTCTGAGGTAAATCTCTATATTATTCCTGACTGATCCCCCTCCTCTATATTATACATTATATTCTGAGGTAAATCTCTATATTATTCCTGACTGATCCCCCTCCTCTATATTATACTTTATATTCTGAGGTAAATCTCTATATTATTACTGACTGATCCCCCTCCTCTATATTATACATTATATTCTGAGGTAATTCTCTATATTATTCCTGCCTGATCCCCCTCCTCTATATTATACATTATATTCTGAGGTAATTCTCTATATATTATTCCTGACTGATCCCCCTCCTCTATATTATACATTATATTCTGAGGTAATTCTCTATATTATTCCTGTCTGATCCCCCTCCTCTATATTATACATTATATTCTGAGGTTATTCTCTATATTATTCCTGACTGATCCCCCTCCTCTATATTATACATTATATTCTGAGGTAAATCTCTATATTATTCCTGACTGATCCCCCTCCTCTATATTATACATTATATTCTGATGTAATTCCCTATATTATTCCTGACTGATCCCCCTCCTCTATATTATACATTATATTCTGAGGTAAATCTCTATTATTCCTGTCTGATCCCCCTCCTCTATATTATACCTTATATTCTGAGGTAAATCTCTATATTATTCCTGACTGATCCCCCTCCTCTATATTATACATTATATTCTGAGGTAAATCTCTATTATTCCTGACTGATCCCCCTCCTCTATATTATACATTATATTCTGAGGTTATTCTCTATATTATTCCTGACTGATCCCCCTCCTCTATATTATACATTATATTCTGAGGTAAATCTCTATATTATTCCTGACTGATCCCCCTCCTCTATATTATACATTATATTCTGAGGTTATTCTCTATATTATTCCTGACTGATCCCCCTCCTCTATATTATACATTATATTCTGAGGTAATTCCCTATATTATTCCTGCCTGATCCCCCTCCTCTATATTATACCTTATATTCTGAGGTAATTCTCCATATTATTCCTGACTGACCCCCCTCCTCTATATTATACATTATATTCTGAGGTAATTCTCTATATTATTCCTGCCTGATCCCCCTCCTCTATATTATACATTATATTCTGAGGTAATTCTCTATATTATTCCTGACTGATCCCCCTCCTCTATATTATACATTATATTCTGAGGTAATTCCCTATATTATTCCTGACTGATCCCCCTCCTCTATATTATACATTATATTCTGAGGTAAATCTCTATATTATTCCTGACTGATCCCCCTCCTCTATATTATACATTATATTCTGAGGTAAATCTCTATATTATTCCTGACTGATCCCCCTCCTCTATATTATACATTATATTCTGAGGTAAATCTCTATATTATTCCTGTCTGATCCCCCTCCTCTATATTATACATTATATTCTGAGGTAAATCTTTATATTATTCCTGACTGATCCCCCTCCTCTATATTATACATTATATTCTGAGGTAATTCTCTATATTATTCCTGACTGATCCCCCTCCTCTATATTATACATTATATTCTGAGGTAATTCCCTATATTATTCCTGACTGATCCCCCTCCTCTATATTATACATTATATTCTGAGGTAAATCTCTATATTATTCCTGACTGATCCCCCTCCTCTATATTATACATTATATTCTGAGGTAAATCTCTATATTATTCCTGTCTGATCCCCCTCCTCTATATTATACATTATATTCTGAGGTAAATCTCTATATTATTCCTGTCTGATCCCCCTCCTCTATATTATACATTATATTCTGAGGTAAATCTCTATATTATTCCTGACTGATCCCCCTCCTCTATATTATACATTATATTCTGAGGTAAATCTCTATATTATTCCTGACTGATCCCCCTCCTCTATATTATACATTATATTCTGAGGTAAATCTCTATATTATTCCTGACTGATCCCCCTCCTCTATATTATACATTATATTCTGAGGTAATTCTCTATATTATTCCTGACTGACCCCCCTCCTCTATATTATACATTATATTCTGAGGTAAATCTGTATATTATTCCTGCCTGATCCCCCTCCTCTATATTATACATTATATTCTGAGGTAAATCTCTATTATTCCTGACTGATCCCCCTCCTCTATATTATACATTATATTCTGAGGTAAATCTCTATATTATTCCTGTCTGATCCCCCTCCTCTATATTATACATTATATTCTGAGGTAAATCTCTATATTATTCCTGTCTGATCCCCCTCCTCTATATTATACATTATATTCTGAGGTAATTCTCTATATTATTCCTGACTGACCCCCCTCCTCTATATTATACATTATATTCTGAGGTAAATCTCTATATTATTCCTGTCTGATCCCCCTCCTCTATATTATACATTATATTCTGAGGTAATTCCCTATATTATTCCTGACTGATCCCCCTCCTCTATATTATACATTATATTCTGAGGTAAATCTCTATATTATTCCTGACTGATCCCCCTCCTCTATATTATACATTATATTCTGAGGTAAATCTCTATTATTCCTGCCTGATCCCCCTCCTCTATATTATACATTATATTCTGAGGTTATTCTCTATATTATTCCTGCCTGATCCCCCTCCTCTATATTATACATTATATTCTGAGGTAAATCTCTATATTATTCCTGACTGATCCCCCTCCTCTATATTATACATTATATTCTGAGGTAATTCCCTATATTATTCCTGACTGATCCCCCTCCTCTATATTATACATTATATTCTGAGGTAAATCTCTATATTATTCCTGACTGATCCCCCTCCTCTATATTATACATTATATTCTGAGGTAATTCTCTATATTATTCCTGACTGATCCCCCTCCTCTATATTATACATTATATTCTGAGGTAAATCTCTATTATTCCTGCCTGATCCCCCTCCTCTATATTATACATTATATTCTGAGGTAAATCTCTATTATTCCTGACTGATCCCCCTCCTCTATATTATACATTATATTCTGAGGTAATTCTCTATTATTCCTGACTGATCCCCCTCCTCTATATTATACATTATATTCTGAGGTTATTCTCTATATTATTCCTGCCTGATCCCCCTCCTCTATATTATACATTATATTCTGAGGTTATTCTCTATATTATTCCTGCCTGATCCCCCTCCTCTATATTATACATTATATTCTGAGGTTATTCTCTATATTATTCCTGACTGATCCCCCTCCTCTATATTATACATTATATTCTGAGGTAAATCTCTATATTATTCCTGTCTGATCCCCCTCCTCTATATTATACATTATATTCTGAGGTAATTCCCTATATTATTCCTGACTGATCCCCCTCCTCTATATTATACATTATATTCTGAGGTAAATCTCTATATTATTCCTGTCTGATCCCCCTCCTCTATATTATACATTATATTCTGAGGTAAATCTCTATTATTCCTGCCTGATCCCCCTCCTCTATATTATACATTATATTCTGAGGTAAATCTCTATATTATTCCTGACTGATCCCCCTCCTCTATATTATACATTATATTCTGAGGTAAATCTCTATATTATTCCTGACTGACCCCCCTCCTCTATATTATACATTATATTCTGAGGTAATTCCCTATATTATTCCTGACTGATCCCCCTCCTCTATATTATACATTATATTCTGAGGTAATTCTCTATATTATTCCTGACTGATCCCCCTCCTCTATATTATACATTATATTCTGAGGTAATTCTCTATATTATTCCTGACTGATCCCCCTCCTCTATATTATACATTATATTCTGAGGTAAATCTCTATATTATTCCTGACTGATCCCCCTCCTCTATATTATACATTATATTCTGAGGTAATTCTCTATATTATTCCTGACTGACCCCCCTCCTCTATATTATACATTATATTCTGAGGTTATTCTCTATATTATTCCTGACTGATCCCCCTCCTCTATATTATACATTATATTCTGAGGTAAATCTCTATATTATTCCTGACTGACCCCCCTCCTCTATATTATACATTATATTCTGAGGTAAATCTCTATATTATTCCTGACTGATCCCCCTCCTCTATATTATACATTATATTCTGAGGTAATTCTCTATATTATTCCTGCCTGATCCCCCTCCTCTATATTATACATTATATTCTGAGGTTATTCTCTATATTATTCCTGACTGACCCCCCTCCTCTATATTATACATTATATTCTGAGGTAATTCTCTATTATTCCTGACTGATCCCCCTCCTCTATATTATACCTTATATTCTGAGGTAATTCTCTATATTATTCCTGTCTGATCCCCCTCCTCTATATCATACATTATATTCTGAGGTAAATCTCTATATTATTCCTGTCTGATCCCCCTCCTCTATATTATACATTATATTCTGAGGTAATTCCCTATATTATTCCTGTCTGATCCCCCTCCTCTATATTATACATTATATTCTGAGGTAATTCCCTATATTATTCCTGACTGATCCCCCTCCTCTATATTATACATTATATTCTGAGGTTATTCTCTATATTATTCCTGACTGATCCCCCTCCTCTATATTATACATTATATTCTGAGGTTATTCTCTATATTATTCCTGCCTGATCCCCCTCCTCTATATTATACATTATATTCTGAGGTAATTCTCTATATTATTCCTGACTGATCCCCCTCCTCTATATTATACCTTATATTCTGAGGTAAATCTCTATATTATTCCTGACTGACCCCCCTCCTCTATATTATACATTATATTCTGAGGTAAATCTCTATTATTCCTGCCTGATCCCCCTCCTCTATATTATACATTATATTCTGAGGTAAATCTCTATATTATTCCTGACTGATCCCCCTCCTCTATATTATACATTATATTCTGAGGTAAATCTCTATATTATTCCTGACTGACCCCCCTCCTCTATATTATACATTATATTCTGAGGTAATTCCCTATATTATTCCTGACTGATCCCCCTCCTCTATATTATACATTATATTCTGAGGTAATTCTCTATATTATTCCTGACTGATCCCCCTCCTCTATATTATACATTATATTCTGAGGTAAATCTCTATATTATTCCTGACTGATCCCCCTCCTCTATATTATACATTATATTCTGAGGTAATTCTCTATATTATTCCTGACTGATCCCCCTCCTCTATATTATACATTATATTCTGAGGTAATTCTCTATATTATTCCTGCCTGATCCCCCTCCTCTATATTATACATTATATTCTGAGGTAAATCTCTATATTATTCCTGACTGATCCCCCTCCTCTATATTATACATTATATTCTGAGGTAATTCTCTATATTATTCCTGCCTGATCCCCCTCCTCTATATTATACATTATATTCTGAGGTAAATCTCTATATTATTCATGACTGATCCCCCTCCTCTATATTATACATTATATTCTGAGGTAATTCTCTATATTATTCCTGACTGATCCCCCTCCTCTATATTATACATTATATTCTGAGGTAAATCTCTATATTATTCCTGACTGATCCCCCTCCTCTATATTATACATTATATTCTGAGGTAAATCTCTATATTATTCCTGACTGATCCCCCTCCTCTATATTATACATTATATTCTGAGGTAAATCTCTATATTATTCCTGACTGATCCCCCTCCTCTATATTATACATTATATTCTGAGGTAAATCTCTATATTATTCATGACTGATCCCCCTCCTCTATATTATACCTTATATTCTGATGTAAATCTCTATATTATTCCTGACCGATCCCCCTCCTCTATATTATACATTATATTCTGAGGTAATTCCCTATATTATTCCTGACTGATCCCCCTCCTCTATATTATACATTATATTCTGAGGTAAATCTCTATATTATTCCTGACTGATCCCCCTCCTCTATATTATACTTTATATTCTGAGGTAATTCTCTATATTATTCCTGACTGATCCCCCTCCTCTATATTATACATTGTATTCTGAGGTTATTCTCTATATTATTCCTGACTGACCCCCCTCCTCTATATTATACATTATATTCTGAGGTAATTCTCTATATTATTCCTGACTGATCCCCCTCCTCTATATTATACATTATATTCTGAGGTAAATCTCTATTATTCCTGTCTGATCCCCCTCCTCTATATTATACATTATATTCTGAGGTAATTCTCTATATATTATTCCTGACTGATCCCCCTCCTCTATATTATACATTATATTCTGAGGTAATTCTCTATATTATTCCTGACTGATCCCCCTCCTCTATATTATACTTTATATTCTGAGGTAATTCTCCATATTATTCCTGACTGATCCCCCTCCTCTATATTATACATTGTATTCTGAGGTTATTCTCTATATTATTCCTGACTGACCCCCCTCCTCTATATTATACATTATATTCTGAGGTAAATCTCTATATTATTCATGACTGATCCCCCTCCTCTATATTATACATTATATTCTGAGGTACATCTCTATATTATTCATGCCTGATCCCCCTCCTCTATATTATACCTTATATTCTGAGGTAATTCTCTATATTATTCCTGACTGATCCCCCTCCTCTATATTATACATTATATTCTGAGGTAATTCTCTATATTATTCATGACTGATCCCCCTCCTCTATATTATACATTATATTCTGAGGTAAATCTGTATATTATTCCTGACTGATCCCCCTCCTCTATATTATACATTATATTCTGAGGTAATTCTCTATATTATTCCTGACTGATCCCCCTCCTCTATATTATACATTATATTCTGAGGTAATTCTCTATATTATTCCTGACTGATCACCTCTTCTACATTAGTTATATTCTGAGGTGATTATGTCACTCCTGACTGAGTCTACATCGTTTATTCTTAGATCATCCGTATTTATCTCTCCGCTGCACCGTATAGTGGTTTATTATTTATCTGCATCTTCCCTTCTCCTTGTTTTGCGCGCTCTTTGAAAAATCTTGTTGGGACATGGTAGATTGGAAGGCGTGGCTTTCCCCGTGGAGGGCGCGGTGTCTTCGAGCGAATCCCCGCCCATCGACCAATCGTAGGCGCTATAGGCCCATGACGTCACGCAGAGCGGCCGTAGTATTTATAGATCGTATTTAAAGAGCCCCTGGGAGTCTCCGACTGCGCGGCCTGGTGACGAGAACGCCGGACTCGCTGTACCTCGGCCTGCGGCTGTCCTCGCCGTCATTGGACTCTGGTTCCCTCAGTGATAGGATTATGGACGTGCAACCGTGAGCCGCCTGTGTAGCCGTAGACCAGTAAGTGTCCCTGGGGTTGGGTATGTGGAGGGCGTCCTATGTTGTGTGTGAGGGAGGGGACGGTCAGAGCCGGGGATCACCGGGCTGTGCTGCAGTGTGTGGGCGCCTCTACTGCAGCAGTCTCCCGCATCAGTGGCCTTAGGGGGGTGTCCGGAGTACCCCACCCCCTCCTGAGCTCACGGGTGTGTGGGTGTCATTGAAAATCGTGGTTGGGGGGGGTC